>NC_037687.1:57750048-57787262 GCF_003255815.1 Theropithecus gelada
CGGTTACTGAAGCTTGTGCATTTGTCACGTATTTCTCGTGTCATGGTTTTCATCTCTTTCATTTCGTTTATGACCTTCTCTGCATTAATTACTCTAGCCATCAATTCTTCCACTTTTTTTTCAAGATTTTTTGTTTCTTTGCCCTGGGTACGTAATTCCTCCTTTAGCTCTGAGAAGTTTGATGGACTGAAGCCTTCTTCTTCTGTCATCTCGTCAAAGTCATTCTCCGTCCAGCTTTGATCCGTTGCTGGTGATGAGCTGCGCTCCTTTGCTGGGGGAGATGTGCTCTTATTTTCTGAATTTCCAGCTTTTCTGCCCTGCTTTTTCCCCATCTTTGTTGTTTTATCTGCCTCTGGTCTTTGATGATGGTGATGTACTGATGGGGTTTCGGTGTGAGTGTCCTTCCTGTTTGATAGTTTTCCTTCTAACAGTCAAGACCCTCAGCTGTAGGTCTGTTGGAGATTGCTTGAGGTCCACTCCAGACCCTGTTTGCCTGGGTGTCAGCAGCGGAGGCTGCAGAAGATAGAATATTGCTGAACAGCGAGTGTACCTGTCTGATTCTTGCTTTGGAAGCTTCCTCTCAGGGGTGTACTCTGAGCAGTGTGGGGTGTCAGACTGCCCCTAGTGGGAGATGTCTCCCAGTTATGCTACTCAGGGGTCAGGGACCCACTTGAGCAGGCAGTGTGTCCCTTCTCAGATCTCAACCTCCGTGTTGGGAGATCCCCTGCTCTCTTCAAAGCTGTCAGACAGAGTCGTTTGCATCTGCAGAGGTTTCTGCTGCGTTTGTTATTGTTTACTGTGCCCTGTCCCCAGAGGTGGAGTCTACAGAGACAGGCAGGTTTCCTTGAGCTGCTGTGAGCTCCACCCAGTTCGAGCTTCCCAGTGGCTTTCTTTACCTACTTAAGCCTCAGCAATGGCGTGCGCCCATCCACCAGCCTCGCTGCTGCCTTGCCGGTAGATCACAGACTGCTGTGCTAGCAATGAGGGAGCTCCGTGGGCATGGGACCCTCCCGGCCAGGTGTGGGATATAATCTCCTGGTGTGCCCGTTTCCTTAAAGCGCGGTATTGGGGTGGGAGTTACCCGATTTTCCAGGTGTTGTGTGTCTCAGTTCCCCTGGCTAGGAAAAGGGATTCCCTTCCCCCTTGCGCTTCCCAGGTGAGGCGATGCCTCACCCTGCTTCAGCTCTCGCTGCTGGGGCTGCAGCAGCTGACCAGCACCGATTGTCCGGCACTCCCTAGTGAGATGAACCCAGTACCTCAGTTGAAAATGCAGAAATCACCGGTCTTCTGTGTCGCTCACGCTGGGAGTTGGAGACTGGAGCTGTTCCTATTCGGCCATCTTGCCGTCATCTCTACACCTTTCTTTTCATGGAGCAGTTTGTTAACACTGTTCTCATGGAATCTGCGAACGGATATTTTGGAGCACATTGAGGTCTATGGTGAAAAAGGAAATATTCTCAGATAAAAAATAGGAAGAGGCTTTCTGAGAAACTGCTTCATGATGTGTGAATTCATCTTACAGAGTTACACTGTTCTTTTCATTGAGCAGTTTGCTAACACTGTTTTCTTGGAATCTGCAAAGGGATATTTCGGAGCACCTTACAATTTATGGTGACAAAGGAATTATCCTCAGATAATAACTAGAAAGAAGCTTTCTGAGAAACTGTGTTGTGATGTGTTAATTCAATTCACAGAGTTACTTGATCTTTTCATGGTTCAGTTTGGTACCATTGTTTTGGCAGAATCTGAGGAAGGATATTTTAGATCACATTGAAGTCTATGGTGTCAAAGGAAATAACCTCAGATTAAAACTAGAAAGACGTTTGCTGAGAAAGTTCTTTGAGGTGTTTGAATTCATCTTACAGATTTACACCTTTCTTTTCATGGCGCAATTTGCTAACACCATTTTTGTGGAATCTGCAAAGGGATATTTGGAAGTGCATTGAAGCCTACAGTAAACAAGGAAATATCCTCAGATAAAAACTGGAAAGAAGCTTTCTGAGAATCTGCTTTGTGATGTCGGTATTCATCTTACAGAGAGACGCCATTCTTTACATTGAGAAGATTGATACCACTGTTTTCTTGGAAACTGCAATAGGATATTTGGGAGTATATTGAAGCCAATAGTGACAAAGAAATTATCCTCAGATAAAAACCAAAGAGAAGCTTTCTGTGAAACTGCTTTGGGATGTGTGAATTCATCTCACAGAGTTACACCTTTCTTTTCTTTCAGAAGTTTGCCAATACAGTTTTCCTGGAATCTGCAATGGGTTATTCCATAGTGCATTGAGGATTATGGTCAAAAAGGACATAAACTCTGAGAAAAAACTAGAAAGAAGCTTTCTGAGAGACATCTTTGAGATGTGTGAATTCATCTTTCAGAGTTACACCTCAGTTTTTATGGAGTTGTTTGGTAGCACTATTTTTGGGGATCTGAGATGGTATATTTTGAAATGCATTGAAGTCTACACTGAAAAGGAAATATTCTCAGATTAAAATTAGAAAGAAGCCTCTGTGAAACTCCTTAGTGATGTGTAGTTTCATCTCACAGAGTTAAACTGTTCTTTTCATTGAGCAGTTTGCTAACACTGTTTTCTTGGAATCTCCTATGGGATATTTCAGACTGCATTGATGCATATGGAGACAATGGAAATATCCTCATATAAAAACTAGAAGGAAGCTTTCTGATATACCAATTTGTGATGTGTTAATTCATCTCACATCACTACACGATGCTATTCATGGATCATTTTGTTAGCACTGTTTTTGTGGAATCTGAGAGAGGATATTTTGGATCACTTTGAAGCCAATGGTGACAAAGAAAATATCCTTAGTTAAAAACTAGAAAGAAGCTTTGTGAGAAAGTTCGTTGTGATGTGTTAATTTACCTCACAGAGTTATACCTTTCTTATCATGTATCAGTGTGGTAACACTGTTTTCGTGTAATCTTCAATAGGATATTAGGGAGTGCATTGCAGCCTATGGTGACAAAGGAAATATCCTCATAAAAAAACCAAAAAGAAGATTTCTGAGAAACTGCTTTTTGATGTGTAAATTCATCTCACAGAGTTACACTGCTCTTTTCTTTCAGCAGTTTGCTAACACTGCTCTCTTGGAATCTGCAATGGGATATTTCAGAGAACATTGAAGGTTACTGTGACCAAGGAAATATCCTGAGACATAAAACAGAAAGAAGCTTTCTGAGAAACTGCTTTCCAATTTGAGAATTCATCTCACAGTCTTACACGATTCTTTTCATGGAGCTGTTTGGTAGCAGTGTTTCTGGGGAACCTGAGAAGGGATATTTTGGATTGCATTGAAGCCTAGGGAGACAAAGTAAATATCCTCAGATAAAAACTAGAAAGAAATTTTTGGGAAAGTTATTTGTGATGCATGAATTGATTTCACAGAGTTACACCTTTCTTACTTTGGAGCAGTTGCTTACACTGTTTTTGTGGAATCCTAAAAAGGATATTTGGGAGTGCATTGAGGCCTATGGTGAAAAAGGCAATATCCTCAAATAAAAACTAGAAAGAAGCTTTCTGAGAAATGGCTTTCTGATGTGTTAATTCATTTCAATGAGTTACACAGTACTTCTGTTTGAGCAGTTTGGGAACACAGTTTTCGTGGAATCTGCAAGGGATATTTGAGAGTGAATTGAACCTTTTGGTGACAAAGGAAATATCCACATATAAAAACTAGAAGAAGCTTTCTGAATAAACGCTTTCTGGTGTGTTAATTCCTCTCACAGTGTTACACGATTCTTTTCTTGGAGCAGTTTGGTGGCACTGTTTTTGGGGAATCTGAGAAGGGATATTTTGGATCGCATTGAAGCCTACGGTGACAAATTAAATATCCTCAGATAAAAACTAGAAAGAAACTTTCTGAGAAAATTGTTTGTGATGTGTGAATTCATCTCCCAGAGTTACGCTGTGCTATACCTTGAGCGGTTTGCTAACACTGGTTTCTTGGAATCTGCAATGGGATGTTTTGGAGCGCATTGAGGCTCATGGTGACAAAGGAAATATCGTCATACAAAAACTAGAAAGGCGCTTTCTGAAAAACAGCTTTGTGATGTGTGAATTCATCTCCCAGAGTTACACTGTTGTTTTCATTGAGCAGTTTGCTAGCACCGTTTTATCGGAATCTGCAATGGGATATTTTGGGTTGCATTGAAGCCTATGGTGAGAAAGGAAATATCCTCAGATAAAAACTAGAAAGATGCTTTCTGATAAACTGCATTTTGATGTGTGAATTCATCTAAGAGAGCTACATATTTCTTTTCTGGGAGTTTTCTAAAACTGTTTTTGTGGAATCTGCAATGGGATATTTAGGAGCACATTGAGGACTACAGTGAAAAAGGAAATATCCTCAGATAAAAACTATAGAGAAGTTTTCTGAGAAACTGCTTTGTGATGTGTGAATTCATCTCACAGAGTTACACCTTTTTTTTATTGAGCAGTTTGATAACACTGTCTTTGGGAATCTGAGAAGAGATATTTTGGATGGCATTGGAGCATACAATGAAAAAAGAAATATCCTCAGATAAAAACTAGAAAGAAGCTTTCTGAGAAACTGCTTTGTGATGTGCGAATTCATCTCACAGATTTACACCTTTCTTTTCATTGAGCAGTTTGCTACCACTGTTTTCTGGGAATCCGCAAAGCCATATTTGGGAGAGCATTGAGAAATATGGAGAAAAAGGAAGTATCCTCCAGTAATAAGTAGAAAGAAGCTTTCTGAGAAACTTCTTTGTGATGTGTGAATTCATCTCACAGAGTTTCACCATTTTTTAATTGAGCAGTCTGCTAACACTGTTTTCCTGGAATATGCAATTTGATATTTTTGAGCACATTGAAGCCAATGCTGACAAAGGAAATATCCTCAGATAAAAACCAAAAACAAGATATCTGAGAATCTGCTTTGTGATGTGTGAATTCGTATCACAGAGTTTTACTGTTCTTTTCATTGAGCAGGTTGCTAACGCTGTTTTTTTTTTTTTGGAATATGCTATGGGATATTTCGTAGCGCATTGATACTTTGGGTGACAAAGGAAATAACCTCAGAAAAAAACTAGAAAAAAGCTTTCTGAGAAACTCCTTTGTGATATGTGAATTCACCTCACACAGATACATGAGCTTTTACATGGAGCAGTATGGTAGCACTGTTTCTGGGGAATATGAGAAGGGATGATTTGGATCGCATTGAAGCCTATAGTGACAAAGAAAATGTCCTCATATAAAAATTAGAATGAAGTTTTCCAAGAAACTGTTTTGTGATGTGTTAATTCATCTCACAGTGTTAACGATTCTTTTCATGGATCAGTTTGGTAGCACTTTTTGGCGTAATCTTAGAAAAGATATTTTGTATCGCATTGAAGCCTATGGTGACAATTAATTATCCTCAGATAAAAACTGGAAAGAAGCTTTCTAAGAAACTGCTTTGTGATGTGAGAATTCATCTCACAGAGTTACACTATTCTTTTAATTGAGCAGTTTGATAACACTGTTTTTGGGAATCTGAGAAGAGATATTTTGGGTGGCTTTGGAGCCTATAATGAAAAAAGAAATATCCTCAGATAAAAACTCGAAAGAAGCTTTCTGAGAAACTGCTTTGTGATGTGTGAATTCACCTCACAGAGTTACACCGTTCTTTTCATTGAGCAGTTTGCTACAACTGTTTTTGTGGAATCTGCAAAGCCATATTTGGGAATGCATTGAGGCCTATGGTGAAAAAGGAACTATCCTCCAATAATAACTAGTCAGAAGCTTTCTGAGAAACTGCTTTTTGATGTGTGAATTCATCTCACAGAGTTACACTGTTATTTTCATTGAGCAGTCTGATAACACTGTTTTCCTGGAATATGCAATGGGATATCTGTCAGCACATTGAAGCCTATGGTGTCAAAGGAAATACCTTAGACAAAACTAGAAAGAAGCTTTCTGAATATATGGTTTGTGATGTGTGAATTCATCCCCCAGGGTTACACTTTTCTTTTCATTGAGCAGTTTAATAACACTGTTTTTGGGGAATCTGTGAAAGGATATTTGGGACCCCATTGAGGCCTATAGTATAAAATGAAATATCCTCAGATAAAAACTAGAAAGACGATTTCTGAGAAACTGCTTTGTTATGCGTGAATTCATCTTACAGAGTTAAACCTTTCTTTTCATTGTGCTGTTTGATAACACTGGTTTCGTGGACTCTTCAATGGAATATCTGAGAGCGCATTGAATCCTATGATGACACAGGGCAGATACTCAGATAAACACAAAATGAAGCTTCCTGAGAATCTCCTTTGTGATGTGTGCATTCATCTAACAGTATTACACTAATCTTTTCATGAAGCAGTTTGCTAATTCTGTTTTTGTGGAATCTGGAATAGGATATTTGGGAACACATTGAAGCCTATGGTGACAAAGGAAATATCCTCAGATAAAAACTAGAAAGAAGCTTTCTGTGGAAACTCTTTGTGATGAGTGAATTCATCTCACAGAGTTAAACCTTCCTTTTCATGGAGCAATTTGCTAACACTGCCTTCCTGGAATCTGCAAAGGGATAATTGGGAGCACATTGAGTCCTCTGGTTAAAAAGGATTAAAACTAGAAAGAAGTTCACTCTTTTCATTGAGCAGTTTGATAACACTGTTTTCTTTGAATCTGCATTGGCATATTTTGGAATCCCCAGAAGCTTATGGTGACAAAGGAAATATTCTCATATAAAAACTAGAAAGAAGATTTCTGAGAAACCACTTTGTGAGATGTTAATTCATCTCACAGAGTTAAACGATTCTTTTGATGGATCAGTTTGGTAGCACTGTTTTTGGGGAAACTGACAAGTGATATTTTGGATTGCATTGAAGCCTATGTTGACCAAGTAAATCTCCTCAAATAAAAAGTAGAAAGAAGCTTTCTGAGAAATTCCTTTGTGATACGTGAACTCATCTAACAGAGTTACATGATTGTTTTATTGGAATAGGTTAATAACACTGTTTTCGTGGAAACTGCAATAGGATATTTGGGAGCACATTGAAGCCTATGGTGATAAAGGAAACATCCTCAGACAAAAACAAAAAAGACGCTTTCTGGGAAACCGTTTTGTGATGTGTGAATTCATCTCACAGATTTACACCTTTCCTTTCATGGAGCAGTTTGCTGACACTATTTTTGTGGAATCCTCAAAAGGATATTTGTGAGTGCATTGAGGCCTGTGGTGAAAAAGTATATATCCTTAGAAAAAAAACTTGAAAGAATCTTTCTGAGAAACTGCTTTGTGAGTTGTGAATTCATCTCACATAGTTACACTTTTCCTTTCATTAACACTTTGCTAACACTTTCTTCGTGGAATTTGCAATGGGGTATTCTGGAGTGCTTTGAGGAATGTGGTGAAAATGAAAATATCCTCAGATAAAAACCAGAACGAAGCTTTCTGATAAACAGCTTTGTGATGTGTGAATTCATCTCACAGAGTTTCACCATTCTTTTCATGGAGCAGTTTTGAGGTCTGTTTTTCGGGAATCTGAGAAGGGATAAATTTGATCACATTGAAGCCTATGGTGACAAAGGAAATATCCTTAGATAAAGACCAAAAAGAAGTTTTGTGATTCCTGGTTTCATATCACAGATTTATATCTTTTAATTCATGGATCCATTTGCTAACACTTTTTTCGTGGAATCTACAATGGGATATGTGGGAGCACTTTGAGGAATATGTGAAAAAGGAAATATCCTCAGATAAAAGCTAGAAAGATTTCTGAGAAACAGCGTTTTGATATGTGAATTCATCTCACAGAGTTACACCATTCTTCTCATGGAACAGTTTGATAGGTCTGTTTTGTGGAATCTGAGAAGGGACATTTTCGATTGCATTGAAGCCTGTGTTGAAAAAGGGAATATCCTCAGATAAAAACTATAAAGAAGCTTTCTGAGAAACTGTTCTGTGATATGTGAATTCATCTCACAGAGTTACAAGATTCTTTCCTTGGAGCAGTGCGCTAACACTGTTTTCGTGGAATCTGCAATAGCATAGTTGGGAGCTCATTGAAGCCTATGGTGACAAAGGAAATATCTTCAGACAAAAACCAAGAAGAATCTTTCTGAGACACTGGTTTGTGGTGTGTGAATTAATCTCACAGATTTACACCTTTCTTTTCATGGAGCAGTATGCTAACACTTTTTTCGTGGAACACACAAAGGGATATCTGTGAGTGCATTGAGGCCTACGATGAAAAAAGAAATTTGCTCAGATAAAAAAATAGAAAGGGTCTTTCTGAGAAACTGCATTGCAATGTGTGAATTGAGTTGCACTGTTCTTTTCATTGATTAGTTTGCTAACTCTGTTTTCTTGGAATCTGTAATGGGATATTGTGGAGTGTTTTGAAGTTCAATTTGACAAAGGAAATATCCTCACATAAAAACTAGAAAGAAGCTCTCTGAGAAAGCACTTTGTGATGTGCTAATTCATCTCACAGGGTTACACGATTCTTTTCATGTATCAATTTGATAGCACTGTTTATGGCGAATTTGAGAAGGGATATTTTGGATTGCATTGAAGCCTATGGTGACAGAGAAAATATCCTCAGATAAAAACTAGAGAGAAGCTTTCTGAGAAAATTCCTTGTGATTCATGTATTGATCTAACAGAGTAACACCTTTCTTTTCATGGAGCAGTTTGCTAACACATTTTGTGGAATCTACAAAGGGATATTTGGAAGAGAATTGAGGCCTCTGGTGAAAAAGGAAATATCCTCAGAAGATTTCTGTGAAACGGCTTTGTGACGTGTGAATTCAACTAACAGAGTTACATCACTCTTTTCATGGAGCAGTTTGGTAACACTGTTTTTGTTGAATCTGAGTAGGCGAACTTTGGATCACATTGAAGCATAAGGTGTCAACGGAAATATCCTCAGATAAAAACTAGAAAAAAGATTTCTGAGAAACTACTGTGTGATGTGTGAATTCATCTCAGAGAGTTACACCATTCTTTTCATGGAACAGTTTGGTAGCACTGTTTTTGGGGAATCTGAGAAGGGATATTTGGATCTAATTGAAGCCTAAGGTGACAGAGGAAATATCCTCAGACCAAAACTAAAAAGAAGCTTCCTGAGGAACTGCTTTGTGATGTGTAATTTCATCTCACAGATTTACACCGTTCTTTTCATGGAGCAGTTTGCTAACAGTTTTCATGGAATCTGCAAAGGGATATTCACGAGCGTATTGAAGCCTATGGATTAACAGGAAATACGCTCAGATAAAAACTAGAAAGAAGCTTTCGGAGAAACTGCTTAGTGATGTGTGAATTTATCTCACGGAGTTACACTGTTGTCTTCATATAGCAGTTTCCTAACACTGTTTTCTTGGAATCCACAATGTGACATTTCAGAGCGCATTGAATCTGATGGTGACAAAGGATATATCCTTAGAGAAAACCTAGAAAGAAGGTTTCTGAGAAACTACGTTCTGATTTGTGAATTCATCTCACAGAGATACAGCTTTTTTTCATGGATCTGTTTGGTAGCACTGTTTTTGGGGAATCTGAAAAGGGATATTTTCTATTAAATTGATGCCTATGGTGACAAAGGAAATATCCTCAGATTAAAACTAGAAAGAAGCTTTCTGAGAAACTGCTTTGCAATGTGTGAATTCATCTTACAGTGTTACACCATTCTTTTCATTGAGCAATTTGATAACACTGTTTTTGTGGATTCTGAGGTAGAATATTTAGGACCGCATTGAGTCCTGTAGTGACAAAGGAAATATCCTCAGATAAAAACTAGAGAGAAGCTTTCTGAGAAACTGCTCTGTGATGTGTGAATTCATCTTACAGAGGTTCACCATTCTTTTCATTGAACAGTTTGATAAGACTGTTTTTGTGGATTCTACAATGTTATATTTGGGGGTGCTTGAATCCTATGTTGACAAAAGAAATATCCTCAGATTAAAACCAAAAAGAATCTTTCAGTGACACTACTTTCTGATGGGTGAATTCATCTCACAGAGTTACACAATTCTTTTCATTGAGAAGTTTGCTAACACTTTTGTCTTGGAATCTGCAATAGGATATTTGGGAAGTCAATGAAGCCTCTGATGACAAAGGATATATCCTCATAGAAAAACCAAAAAGAAGCTTTCTGAGAAACTGTTTGTGATGTGTGAATTCATTTCACAGAGTTACACTGTTCTTTTCATTGAGCAGATTGTTAACACTGTTTTCTTGGAACCTGCAATGAGATATTTTACAGCACATTGAAACTTACTGTGAATAAGGAAGAATCATCAGACAAAACTAGAAAGATACTTTCTGAGAAACTGCTTTGTGATTTGTGAATTCATCTCGCAGAGTTACATGATTCTTTTCTTGGATCTGTTTGATTGCACTGTTTTTGGGGAATCTGAGAAGGGATATTTTGGAACTCATTGAAAGCTATGGTGACTAAGGAAATATAATCAGATAAAAACTAGAAAGGGGCTTTCTGAGAAAGTTTTTGGTGATGTGTGAATTCATTTCACAGAGTTACACCATTCTTTTCATGGAGTAGCTTGCTAACACTGTTTACCTGGAATCTGCGAAGGGATATTTTGGAGCGTATTGAGGCCTATCATGAAAAAGGAATTAACTTCAGATAAAAAGTCGAAAGAAGCTTTCAGAGAAACTGCTTTGTGATGGGTGAATTTATCTCACAGAACTACATCGTGCTTTTCTTTGAGCCGTTTGATAACAGTGTCTTCGTACAGTCTGCAGTGGGACATTTTTGAATGCATTGAAGCCTACGGTGACAAAGGAAATAGCCTCAGAAAAAAATTAGAAAGAAGCTTTCTGAGAAACTGCTTTTTGATGTGTGAATTCATCTCACAGCGTTACACTGTTCTGTTCATTGATCAGTTTGCTAACATTGTTTTCTTGGAATCTGCAATATGATATTTCAGAGTGCGTTGAAGTTTATGGTGACAAAGGAAATACCCTGAGACAAAAACTAGAAAGAAGCTTTTGATGAAATGCTTTTTGATTTCTGAAATCATCTCACAGATTTACACCTTTCCTTTCACGGAGCAGCTTGGTAGCCCTGTTTCGGGGGAATCTGAAAAGGGATATTTTGGATCACTTTGAAGCCTATGGTGTCAAAGGAAATATCCTCAGATTAAAACTAACTAGAAATTTTCAGAGAAACTTCTTGGTGATGTGTGAATTCATCTCACAGAGTTACAACTTACTTTTCATGGAGCAGTTTGCTAACACTGTTTTCATGGTATCTGCAAAGGGATATTTTGGAGTGCACCAAGGCCTATGGTGAAAAAGGAAATATCCTCAGATTAAAACTAGAAAGAGACTTTCTGAGAAACTTCTTTGTGATGTATGTATTCATCTCACAGAGTTACACTGTTATTTTCATTGAGCAGTTTGCTAACACTGTTTTCTAGGAAACTGCAATTTCATATTTTGGAGCGCATTGAGGCTTATTGGTGACAAAGGAAATACATTCACATATAAACTAGAAAGAAGCCTTCTAGTTTACTGCTTTGTGATGTGTTAATTCATCTCCCAGAGTTACATAAATCTGTACATGGATCCATTTTTTATCACTGTTTTTGGGGAATCTGAGTAGGGATATTTTGGATAGCATTGAAGCCTAGGGTGATGAGAAATTATCCTTAGATAAAAACTAGAAAGAAGCTTCTCAGAAAGGCTTTGGTGATGTGTGAATTCATCTCACAGAGTCACACCTTTGTATTCATGGAGCAGTTTGCTTAACACTGTTTTTGTGAAATCTGCAAAGGGATATTTGGGAGTGCTTTGAGGCCAAAGGTGAAAAAGGAAATATCCTCAGATAAAAACTAGAAGGAAGCTTTGTGAGAAAATGCTTTGTGATGTGTGAATTCATCTCACAGAGATACAGTGTTCATTTCATGGAGCAGTTTGGTAGCAGTGTTTTTGAGGAATCTGAGAAGAGATATTTTGGAATGCATTTACGCCTATGGTGACAAAGGAAATATCCTCTGATAAAAAAGTAGAAAGAAACTTTCTGAGAAAACTCCTTTTGTTGAGTGAATTCATGTGAACGATTTAATCCTTTCTTTTCATGGTGCAGTTTGCTAACACTGTTTTCCTGGAATCTGCAAAGGGTTATTTGGGAAAGCATTGAGGCATAGGGTGAAGAAGGAAGTATCCTCAGATAAAAACTAGAAAGAACCTTTCTGAGAAGCAGCTTTGTGATGTGTCATTTCATCTCACAGAGTTACAATGTCCTTTTCATTGAGCCATTTGATAACACTGTTTTCATGGAAAGTGCAATAGGATATTTGGGAGTGCATTGAAGCCTATGGAGACAAAGGCAATATCCTCAGATAAAAAAAAGAAGCCTTCTGAGAAACTGCTTTGTAATGTGTGAATTCACCTCTCTGTGTTACAGCATTCTTTTCATTGAGCAGTTTCCTAACATTGTTTTCTTGGAATCTCCTATGGGATACTTTAGAGCTCATTAAAGCTTAAGGTGACAAAGGAAATATCCTCAGACAAAAACTAGAAAGAAACATTCTGAGAAATGGCCTTGGAATTTGTGAATTCATCTTACAGAGTTACATGATTCTTTTTCATGGCGCAGTTTGTTAGCATTGTTTTTAGTCAATCTGAGAAGGTATATGTGGATCTTATTGAAACTTCTGGTGATAAAGGTAATATCCTCAGATTATAAATAGAAAGAAGCTTTCTGAGAAAGTTATTTGTTATGTGTGAATTCACTTCATAGTGTTACACCTTTTTTTTCATGGAGCAGTTTGCTAACACTGTTTTCCTAGAATCTGCAAAGGGATATTTGGGAGTGCATTGAAGACTTTGGTGAAGTAGGAAGTACCCTCAGATAAAAACTAGAAGGAACCTTTCTCAGAAACTGCTTTGTGATGTGTGATTTCATCTCACAGAGTTACACCACACTTTACCTTGAGCAGTTTGATAACACTGTTTTCGTGGAATCTGCAATAGGGTATTTGGGAGTGCATTGAAGCCTATGGTGACAAAGGAAATATCCTCAGATAAAAACCAAACAGAAGCTTTCTGAGAAACTGCATTGTGTTGTGTCAATTCATCTCACAGAGTTACACCTTACTTTTCATGGAGCAGTTTGCTAACACTGTTTTTGTGGAATCTGCCAAAGGATATTTGGGAGTGCTCTGAGGCAAATGGTGATAAAGAAAATACCCTCAGATAAAAATTGGAATGGGGCTTTCTGAGAAACCACTTTGTGATGTTTAAAATCATCACAAGGAATTACACGATTCTTTCATGGATCAGTATGGTAGCACTGTGTTTTGTAAATCTGAGAAGGGATATTTTGGATCACATTGAAGCTTATGGAGACAAAGGGAATATACTCAGGGAGTAACTAGAACGAAGCATTCTGGGAAAGGTCCTTCTGATGTGTGAATTCATTTCAGAGTTACACTGTCCTTTTCAATGAGCAGTTTGCTAACACAGTTTTCTTGGAATCTGCAATGGGATATTTGGGAGTACATTGAAGTTTATGGTGACAAATGAAAATCCTGATATAAAAACTAGAAAGAATATTTCTGAGAAACTGCTTTGTGATGTGATTATTCATCTCACAGAGTCACACAATACTTTTCATGGAGCAGTTTGGTAGCACTGTTTTTGCCAAATTTGAGAACGGATATTTTGGATCGCATTGAAGCCTCTGGAGACAAAGGAAATATCCGCAGTTGAAAACTGAAAAGAAAATTTCTGAGAAAGGTCTTTGTGATGTCTGAGTTCATCTCACAGAAGCACACCATTTTTTTCACGGAGCAGTTTGCCAAAACTGTTTTCGGGGAATATACAATAGAGCACTTGAGAGGGCATTGAGGCCTATAGTGACAAAGGAAATATCCTCAGATAAAAACTAGAAAGAAGCTTTCTGAGAAACTGCTTTGTGATGTGTGAGTTCATCTTCCTGAGTTAAACCTTTCTTTTCATGGAGTAGTTTGCTAAAACTGCTTTCCTGCAATTTGCAAAGGGATATTTTGGAGCACCTTGAGGCCTATGGTGAAAAGAGAAACATCCTCTGATAAAAACTAGAAAGAAGCTTTATGAGAAACTGCTATGTGATGGTTAAATTCCTCTCACAGAGTTACACCTTTCTTTTCATTGAGCAGTTTGGTAGCACTTTTTTGGGGGAATCTGCAAAGGGATATTCGGGAGCTCATAGAGGTTGATGGTGATAAAGGAAATATCTTCAAATAAAAACTGGGGAGAAGGTTTTTGAGAAACTGTTTTGTGATTGTGTGCATTCACCTCATAGAGATAAACCATATTTTTGATGGAGCAGTTTGGCATCACTGTTTTTGTGGTGTCTGAGAAGAGATATTTGGGAATGCTTTGAGGCTGATGGTGGAAGGGTAAGTATGCTTCACAGATGAAAGGTAGAAAGGAGCCTTCTGAGAAATTTCTTTGTGACGGGTGAACTCATCTCCCAGAAGTAAACCATTCTTTTCGTTGAGCAGTTTGTTAACCCTGTTTTTGTGGAATCTACAAAGGGATATATGAAGCACAAAGAAGCTTATGGTGAAAAAGGAAATAATCTCAGATAAAAACTAGAAAGAAGCTTTCTGAGAGACTCTTTAGTGATGGGTGAATGCATCTCAGTGTTAAACCTTTCTTTTCATTGAGCAGTTTGGTAACACTGCTTTTGTGGAATCTGTAATGGGATATTTGGGAGCACATAGAGTCCTGAGTTGAAAGAAGAAAATTCTCCAGGTAAAAGCTGGAGAAAATCTTTCAGAGAAAGTCCCTTGTGATTTGTGCATTCATCTCATACAGCTAAACATTTCTGTTGAGTGAGCACTTTGGCATCACTGGTTTTGTGGTGTCTGAGAAGGGATTCTTGGGAGTACATTGAAACCTATAGTTTAAAAGGAAATATCTGTATATAAAAAATAGAAAGAAGCTTTCTGAGAAACTCCTTTGTGATGTGTGAATTCAACTCACTGAGTTACACTGTTCTTGTCATTAAGCAGTTTGCTAACACTGTGTTCTTGGAATTTGCAATGGGATATTTCAGAGCACTTTAATGCTTATGGTGACAAAAATATAATATCATATAAAAACTAGAAAGAAGCTTTCTGAGACCACTTTGTGATGCGTTAATTCATCCCACAGAATTACATGACTCTTTTAATGGTGCAGTTTATCAGCAATGTTTCTGGGGAATCTGAGAAGGGACTTTTTGCATCCTATTGAATCCTATGGTGACAAAGGAAATATCCTCACTTAAAAACTGGAAAGAATCTCTCTGAGAAACAACTTTTTGATGTGTTAGTTCACCTCACAGAGTTATACCCCTTTCTTTTCTTGGAGCACTTTGCCATCACTCTTTTCATGGAATCTGCCAAGGGATATTTGGGAACACATGGAGGCCTATAGTGAAAAAGGAAATATCCTCAGATAAAAACTAGAAAGAAGGATTCTGAGAAACTGCTTTGTGATGTGTGAATTCACCTCACAGAGTTACACCATTCTTTTCATGGAGCAGTTTGGTAGCACTGTTTTTGAGGAATCTTGGAAGGGATTTTTGGATTACCTTGAAGCCTTTGGTGACAAAGGAATTATCCTCAGATACAAACTGGAAAGAAGCTATTTGAGAGACTTCCTTGTGATATGTGAATTCACCTCACAATTGTACACCTTTCTTTTCAAGGAGCAATTCGCTAACACTGTTTTCACGGAATATGCAATGGGATATTTGGGAGTGCATTGAGGCCTATGGTGAAAAAGGAAATATCCTCAGATAAAAATTAAAAAGAAGCTTTCTGATAAACTGCTTTGTGATGGGTAAATTCATCTCACAGAGCTACATTGTTGTTTTCTTTGAGCCATTTGATAACACTGTCTTTGTGGAGTCTGCAATAGGATATTTTGGAGTTCACTGAATCAATCCTATGGTTACAAAGGAAATATCTTCAGAAAAAAATTAGAAAGAAGCTTTCTGAGAATCTGCTTTTTGATGTGTGAATTCATCTCACAGTATTACACTGTTCTGTTCATTGATCATTTTGCTAGCACTGTTTACTTGGAATCTGCAATGGGATATTTCGGAGGGCATTGAAGTTTATGGTGACAAAAGAAATATCCTGAGACAAAAACTAGAAAGAAGCTTTTTGAGAAACTTGTTTCTGATATATGAATTCACCTCACAGTGATACAACTTCTTTTTCCTGGAGCAATTCCCCAGCAGTGTTTTTGGGGAATTTGAGAAGGGATATTTTGAATTGCATTGAAGTGTAGGGTCATAAAGTAAATATCCTCAGATAAAAACTAGAAAAATACTTTCTGGGAAACTGCTTTGTGATGTGTTAATACATCTCACAGAGTTACACCCTTCTTTTCATCAAGCAGTTTGCTGACAGTGTTTTCTTGGAATCTGCAATGGGATATTTTGGAGCACCTTGAAACTTATGGTGAGAAAGGAAATATCTTCACATAAAAACTAGTAAGAAGCTTTCTGAGAAACTGCTATGTGATGTGTTAATTCATCTCTCAGCGCCACACCACTGTTTTCATGGATCACTTTGGTAGCACTGTTTTTGGGTAACCTGAGAAGGGATATTTTGTATCACATTGAATTATATATTGACTAAGGAAATATCCTCAGATAAAAACCAGAAAGAAGCTTTCTGAGAAAGTTCTTCATCATGTGAGAATTCAGCTCACAGTATTAAAAATTTCTTTTCATGGAGCAGTTTGTTAGCACTGTTTTCGTGGAATCTACAAAGGGATATTTAGGAGCTCATTGAGGACTATGTTGAAAAAGGGCATATTATTAGTTAAAAGCTAAAAACAATCCTTCTGAGAAACTGCTTTGTGATGTGTGAATTCATCTCACAGAGTTACATTGTTGTTTTCATTGAGCAGCTTGGTCACACTGTTTTCTTGGAATCTGCAATGGGATATTTCAGAGTGCACTGAAGCCTATGGTGACAAAGAACTATAATCAGATGAAAACCAAGAAGCCTTCTGAATTTGTGTTGTGTCTATTCATCTCACAGAGTTACATGTTCTATTCATTGACCAGTTTGCTAACATTGTTTTCTTTGAATCTGCAATGGGATATTTCAGAGCACATTGAAGCTTATAGTGACAAGGGAAATATCCTCACACAAACACTAGAAATAAGATTTCTGAAAAACTGCTTTGTGATTTGTGAATTCATCTCAGAGTTACACGATTCTTTTCATCGAGCAGTTTGGTAGCAGGGCTTCCTGGGAATCTGAGAAGGGATATTTTGGATTGCAATGAAGCCTATGGTGACAAAGGAAATATCCTCAGATAAAAGCTGGAAAGAAGCATTCTGAGGAAGTTCTTTGTGATGTGTGAATTCAGCTCACAGACTTACACCTTTCCTTTAATGGAGCAGTTTGTTAATACTGTTTTCATAGAATCTCCAAAGGGATACTTGGGAGCGCATTGAGGTCTATGGTGAAAAAGGAAATATCCTCAGATAAAAACTAGAAAGAAGCTTTCTGAGAAACTGCTTCGTGATGTGTGAATTCATCTCAGAGGGTTACACTGTTCTTTTCATTGAGAAGGATGCTAACACTGTTTTCTTGTAATCTGCAATGGGATATTTCAGAGTGCCTAGAAGCTTATGGTGACAAAGGAAATATCCTCATACAAAAACTAGAAAGATGCTTTCTGAGAAACTGTTTTGTGATGTGTGAATTCATCTCAGAGGGTTACACTGCTCTTTTCATTGAGATGGATGCTAACACTGTTTCTTGTTATCTGCAATGGGATATTTCAGAGCGCCTAGAAGCTTATGGTGACAAAGGAAATATCCTCATACAAAAGTTAGAAAGACGCTTTCTGAGAAACTGTTTCATGATTTGTGACTTCTTCTCACAGAATTTCATGAATCTTTTCATGTAGCAGTTTGGTAGAACACTCTTTGGGAAATATGATAAGGGATATTTTGGATCGGATTGAAGCCGATGGTGCCAATGGAAATATCCTCAGATAAAAACTAGAAAGAAGCTTTCTGAGAAAGTTCTTTATCATGTGTGAATTCATCTCACAGAGTTACACCTTTCTTTTCATGAAGCAGTTTGCTACCACTGTTTTCATGGAATCTGCAATAGAATATTCCAGAGCGCATTGAGGTCTATAGTGAAAAAGGAATTATCCTCAGATGAATACTAGAAAGAAGATTTATGAGAAACTGTTTGTAATGGGTGAATTCGTCTCAAAGTGTTACACCTTTCTTTTCATTGAGCCATTTGGTAGTGCTGTTTTTGGGGAATCTGCAAAGGGATTTTCAGGAGCTCACAGAGGTCTATGGTGAAAAGGGATATATCTTCATATAAAAACTGCAGAGGTTTTTGAGAAACTGTTTTGTGATGTATGTATTCACCTCATAAAGATAAACCGTTTTGTTCAATGAGCAGTATGGCCTCACTGCTTCTGTGGTGTCTAAGAAGGATATTTGGGAGCGCATTGAGGCTGATGGTGGAAAAGTAAATATGCTCAGATAAAAACTGGAAAGGAGGTGTCTGAGAAATTTCTTTGTGATGGGTGAATTCATCTCCCAGAGGTAAACCATTCTTTCCATTGAGTAGTTTGGTAACACTGTTTTTTTGGAATATACAAAGTGATATTCGGAGTGCAGAGAAGCCTTTGGTGAAAAAGGAAATACTCTCAGACAAAAACTAGAAAGAAGCTTCCTGAGAGACTGTTTTGTGTTAGGTGAATTTTTCTCACAGAGTTAAATCTCTCTTTTCATTGAGCAGTTCAGTAACACTGTTTTTTGTTTTTGTTTTTGTTTTTGTTTTTGAATACAGAAAGGGATAATCAAGAGCAGGTAGGTAGATGCCAAAGTTGAAAAAGGAAATATCTTCAGATTGAAACTGGAGAGAATGTTTCTGATAACTCCTTTGTGATGTGTGCATTCATCTCATAGAGGTGAAGCTTTCTGTTGTGAGAGCAGTTTGGCATTAGTGTTTTTGTGGTGTCTGAGAAGGGATATTTGGGAGCACATGGAAGCCAATGGTGGAAAAGGAAATATCCTGAGATCAAAACTATAAAGACTCTTTCTGAGAAATTTCTTTGTGATGGGTGAACTCAACACACCGAGTTCCACCTTAGTTTTCTTTGAGCAGTTTGGCTGCTCTGATTTTATGGAATCTGCAAAGGGATATTCGGCAGCTCCTTCAGGTCTATGGTGAAAAAGGAAATAGCATCAGATAAAAACTGGAGAGAAGCTTTTCAAGAAACGGTTTTGTGATGTTTTTATTCATGTCATAGAGTTTAACCTTTTTGTTTACTGAGCAATTCGGCATCACTGTTTTTGTGGTATCTCAGAAGAGTTTTGGGGGGCACATGGAATCCAATGGTGAAAAAGGAAATATCCTCAGATTTAAACTAGAAGGAAGCTTTCTGAGAAATGTCTTTGTGATAGTTGAATTCATCTCACAGAGTTAAACTTTCTTTTCATTGTCCAGTTTGGTAGCACTGTTTTTGTGGAAATTGCAAGGGGATATTTGGGAGCACATAAAGGCCTAAGGTGAAAAAAGAAAATTCTTCAGTTAAAAACTGGAGTGAAGCTTCAGAGAAACTCCTTTGGGATGTCTGCATTCATCTCATAGGGCTAAACGTTTCTGTTGAGAGAGCACTTTGTCAACAGTGTTTTTGTGGTGTCTGAGAAGGAATATTTGGGAGTGTATTGAAGCCTACGGTGGAAAAGGAAATATTCTCAGATAAAAACTAGAAAGATGCCGGGCGCGGTGGCTCAAGCCTGTAATCCCAGCACTTTGGGAGGCCGAGACGGGCGGATCACGAGGTCAGGAGATCGAGACCATCCTGGCTAACACGGTGAAACCCCGTCTCTACTAAAAAATAAAAAAAAAAAAATTAGCCGGGCGAGGTGGCGGGCGCCTGTAGTCCCAGCTACTTGGGAGGCTGAGGCAGGAGAATGGCGGGAACCCGGGAGGCGGAGCTTGCAGTGAGCTGAGATCCGGCCACTGCACTCCAGCCTGGGCGACAGAGCGAGACTCCGTCTCAAAAAAAAAAAAAAAAAAAAAAAACTAGAAAGAAGCTTTCTAAGAAACTACTTTTGGAGGGGGGAATTAATCTCACAGAGATATACAGGTGTTTTCATTGAGCAGTTTGATAATACTGTTTTCATGAAATCTGCAATAGGATATTTGGGAGTGCATTGAAGCCTATGGTGACAAAGGAAATATCCTCAGAAAAAAACAAAAAGGAAGCTTTCTGAGGAACTTCTTTGTGATGCATGAATTCATCTCACGCATTTGCACCTTTGTTATCATGGAGCAGATTGCTAACGATGTTTTCATGGAATCTGCAAAGGGATATTCACGAGTGCATTGAGGCTTATGGTGAAAAAGGAAATATCCTCAGACAAAAACTAGAAAGAAGATTTCTGAGAAACTGCTTTGTTATTTGTGAATTCAGCTCACAGAGTTACACGATTCTTTTCATGGAGCAATTCGGAAGCACAGTTTTGGGGGAAATCTGAGAAGGCATATTTTGGAATGCATTGAAGCCTATGATGACAAAGGTAATATCCTCAGATTAAAATTAGGAAGAAGCTTTCTGAGAAACTGCTTTGTGATGTGTGAATTCATCTCACAGAGTTACACCTTTCCTTTCATGGGGCAGTTTGCTAACACCATTTTTCGAGGAATGTGCAAAAGGATATTATGAGCGATTTGAGACGTTTGGCAAAAAGGGAAATATCCTCAGATTAAAACTAGAAAGAAGCTTTCTGAGAAACTGCTTTGTGATGTGTGAATTCATCTCATAGAGTTACACTGTTCTTTGCATTGTACACTTTGCTAGCAATGTTTCCGTGAAATATTCAGTAGTATATTTTGGAGCACATTGAAGCTGACGGTGACAAAGGAATTATCCTCAGATGAAAACCGAAAAGAAGCTTTTTCAGAAACTGCTTTGTGATGAGTGAATTCATCTCGTAAAGCTACACTGTTCTTTTCATTGAGCAGTTTGCTAACCCTGTGTTTTTGGAATTTGCAATGTGATATTTTGGAGCACATTCAAGTTTAGGGTGACAAAGAAAATATTCTCAGACAAAAACTAGAAAGAAGCGTTCTGAAAAACTGCTTTGTGATTAGTGAATTCATCTCACAGAGTTACATGATTCTTTACATGGAGCAGTTTGGTAGCACTCTTTTTATGGAATCTTCTAAGGGATATTTGGGAACTCCTAGAGGCCTATGGTGAGAAAGGAAATAACTTCAGATAAAAACTGGAGAGAAGGTTTTTGAGAAATGGTTTTTGATGCGTTTATTCATCTCATAGAGTTTAACCTTTTTGTTGACTGAGCAGTTCAGCATCACTGTTTTTGTGGTATCTGAGAGGATGTATTTGGGAGCACATTGAAGCTTATGGTGAAAAAGGAAATGTCCTCAGATTTAAACTAGAAAGAAGCTTTCTGAGAAACTGCTGTGTGATGGGTGAATTCATCTCACAGAGTTACACCATTATTTTCATTGAGCAGTTTGGTAGCCCTGTTTTTGTGGAATCTGCAGAGGGATATTTGGGAGCACATAGAGGCCTAATGTGAGAAAAGAAAATTCTTCAGGTAAAAACTGGAAAGAAGCTTTCTGAGAAACTACTTTATTATGTGTGTTTTCATCTCATAGAGCTAAACCTTTCTGTTGAGGGAGCACTTTGGCTTCACTGTTTTTATGGTGTCTGAGAAGGGATATTTGGGAGCCCATTGAAGTCTATGGTGGAAAAGAAAATATCCTTAGATAAAAACTAGAAAGAAGCTTTCTGAGAAACTGCTTTGTAATTTGTGAATTCATCTCACAGAGTTACAATTTCCTTTAATGGAATAGTTTGTTAACATTGTTTTTGTGGAATCTGAGAAAGAATATTTTGGATCATATACAAGCCTATGCTGACAACAGAAATATCCTCAAATAAAAAGTACAAACAAGCTTCCTGAGAATCAACTTTGTGATGGGTGAATATATCTCACAGAGTTAAACCTTTGTTTTCAATGCAGAGTTTGGTAGCACTGTTTTTGTGGAATCGGCAGAGGGATATTTGGGAGCGCATAGAGGCCTAAGGTGAAAAAAAAAAGCATTCTTCAGGTAAAAACTGGAGAGAATTTTCTGAGAAACTCCTTTGTAAGGTGTGCATTCATCTCATAGAGGTAAACATTTCTGTTGAGGGAGCACTTTGGTATCACTGTTTTTGTGGTGTCTGACAAAGGGTATTTGGGGGCTCATTGAAGCCTATGGTGGAAAAGGAAATATCCTGTTATAAAAAGTAAAAAGAAGATTTCTGAGAAACCGCTTAGTAATGTGTTAATTCATCTCACAGAGTTACACGATTAGCAGTTTGGTAGCGCTGTTTTTGTTGAATCTGAGAAGGGATATTTTGGATCGCATTGAAGCCTATTGTGACAAAGGAAATATCCTCGGATTAAAAGTAGAAGGAAGCTTTCTGAGATTGTTCTTTGTGATGTGTGAATTATTCTCACAGAGTTACACCTTTATTTCATGAAGCAGTTTGCTGACACTGTTTTTGTGGAATCTGCAAAGGGATATTTGGGAGTGCATTGAGGCCCATAGTGAAAAAGGAAATATCCTCAGATATAAACTAGAAAGAAGCTTTCTGAGAAACTGCTTGTGATGTGTGAATTCATGTCACAGAGTTACAACGTTATTTTCATGGAGCAGTTTGTTAGCAATATTTTCATGGAATCTTCAGTAGGATATTGTGGAGCGCATTGAAGCCTGTGGTGACATAGGAAATATCCCCAGATAAAAATCAAAAAGAAGTTTTCTGAGAAACTGCTTTTGAATGTGTTATTTCATCTCACTGAGTTGCACTATTCTTTTCATTGATCAGTTTTCTACCACTGTTTTCTTGGAAACTGCAATGGGATATTTTGGAGTGCATCGACGCTTAGGGTGACAAAGGAAATACCCTCAGACAAAAACTAGAAAGAAGGTTTCTGAGAAACTGCTTTGTGTTTTGTGATTTCATCTCACAGAGTTACATGATTCTTTTTATGGAGCAGTTTGGTAGCCCTGTTTTCAAGGCATCTGCAAAGGTATATTTAGGAGCTCCCAGAGGCCTATGGTGAAAAACAATATAATTTCAGATAAAAACGAGAGAGAAGTTTTTCAAGAAATTGTTGTGTTGATGTATTCATCTCATGGAGTTTAACCTCTTTGTTGATTGAACAGCTTGGCATTACTGCTTTTGAGCGATCTGAGAATAGATATTTAGGAACACATTGAAGTCTATGGTGAAAAAGAAAATATACTCAGATTTAAACTAGAAATGAAGCTTTCAGAGAAACTGCCTTGTGATGAGTGAACTCATTTCACAGAGTTACACCTTTCTTTTCATGGAGCAGTTTGTTAGCACTGTTTTTCTGGAATCTCCAGAGGGATATTTGGGAGCCCATAGAGGCCTAAGGTGAAAAAAGAAAATTCTTCAGTTAAAAACTGGAGTGAAGCTTCAGAGAAACTCCTTTGGGATGTCTGCATTCATCTCATAGGGCTATACGTTTCTGTTGAGAGAGCACTTTGTCAACAGTGTTTTTGTGGTGTCTGAGAAGGAATATTTGGGAGTGTATTGAAGCTTATGGTGGAAAAGTAAACATCCTCAGATAAAAACTAGGAAAGTGCTTCAGAAAAACTACTTTGTGATGGGTCAATTTATCTCACAGAGTTACATCATTCGTTTCATGGGGAATATTTTTAGCACTGCTTTTGTGGAATCTGATGTGGGATAATTGGGAGCGCATAGATGCCTAAGGAGAAAAAACAAATTTCTTAAGGTCACAACTAGAGAGAATACTTTGGAGAAATTCCTTTGTGATGTGTGCATTCATCTCATAGACCTGAACGTTTCTGTTGAGGGAGCACTTGGCATCACTGTTTTTATGGTGTCTGAGAAGGGATATTTGGGACCGCATTGAAGCCTATGGTGAAAAAGGAAATACCCTCATGTAAAAACTAGAAAGAAGATTTCTTTGACACCACTTTGTGATGTGTTAATTCACCTCACAGAGTTACATGATTCTTTTCATGCATCAGTTTTGTATCACTGTTTTTTGGGAATCTGAGAAGAGATATTTTGGATCGCATTGAAGACTATGGTCACAAAGGCAATATCCTCATATAAAAACTACAAAGAAGCTTTCTGAGAAAGTTCTTTGTGATATGTGAATGCATCTCAGAATTACACCTTTCTTTTCACGGAGCAGTTTGCTAACACTGTTTTCGTGGAATCTGCAAAGGGATATTTGGGAGTGCATTGAGGTCTATAGTGAAAAAGGAAAAATCCTCAGATAAAAACTAGAAAGAAGCTTTCTGAGAAACAGCTTGTGTGATATGTGAATTCATCTCACAGAGTCACACCATTCTTTTCATTTAGCAGTTTGCTAACAATGTTTTCATGTAATCTTCAATAGGATAGTTTGGAGTGCATTGAGGCCTATGGTGACAAAGGAAATATCCTCAGATAAAAACAAAAAAGAAGCTTTCTGACAAACAGCTTTGTGATATGTGAATTCGTCTCACAGAGTTACAAGATTCTTTTCAGGGAGCAGTTTGGTAGCACTGTTTTTATGGCATCTTCAAAGGGATATTCAGAAGCTCCTAGAGGCCTACAGTGAAAAAGAAAATAACCTCCGATAGAAACTGGAGAGAAGCTTTTGAAGAAATGGTTTTCTGATGAGTGTGCTCATATCATAGAGTTTAACCTCTTTTTTGATTAAGCAGTTTGGCATCACTGTTTTTGAGGTATCTGAGAGGAGATGTTTGGGAGCACGTTGAAGTCTATGGTGAAGAAGGAAATATCATCAGATTTAAACTAGAAAGAAGCTTTCTGAGACTACTTGGTGATGGGGAAATTCATCTCACAGAGTTTCAATTTTGTTTCCATTGAGCAATTTGGCAACACTATTTTTGCGGAATCTGCAAAGGGATATTTAGAAGTACATAGAGTCCAGTGGCAGAAAAAGGAAATATATTCAGGTAAAACCTGGAGAGAAGCTTTCTGAGAAACTGTTTTGTGTTGTATGCATTCATCTCATAGAGCTAAAGGTTTCTGTTGAGGGAGAACTTTGGCATCAATGTTTTTGTGGTGTCTGAGAAGGATTTTTGGGAGCGCTTTGAAGCCAATGGTGGAAAAGGAAATATCCTCATATAAAAACTAGAAAGAAGCATTCATTGAAACTGCTTTGTGATGTGTTAATTCATGTCACAGAGTTATATGATTCTTTTCATGGAGTAGTTTAGTAACATTGTTTTCGTGCAATCTGCAAAGTGATATTTGGGAATACGTTGATGCCTATAGTGAAAACGAAAATATCCTCAGGTAAAAACTAGAAAGAAGCTTTCTCAGAAACTGCTTTGTGATGTGTGAATTCACCTCACAGAGTTAAAACGTTCTTTTCATTGAACATTTTTCTAACAATGTTTTCGTGGAATCTGCAATAGGATATTTTCGAGCACATTGAAGCCTATGGTGAGAAAGGAAATATCCTCAGATAAAAAAAAAGAAGATTTCTGAGAAACTGCTTTGTGATGTGTGAATTAATCTCACAGAGTAACACCATACTTTTCATTGAGCAGTTTGCTAACAGTGTTTTCTTGGAATTTGCAATGGGATACTTCAGAGTACATTGAAGATTATGGTGAGAAAGAAAATATCTTCGTATAAAAACTAGAAAGAAGCTTCCTGAGACACCGCTTTGTGATGTGTAAATTAATCTCAAAATGTCACACGATTCTTTTCATTCGCCATTTTGGCAGCAGTGTTTTTGGGGAATATGAGAAGGGATATTTTGTGTCATACTGAAGCCTATGGTGACAAAGGAAATATCCTCAGATAAAAGCTAGAAAGAAGCTTTCTTGGAAACTACTTTCTGATGTGTTAATTGACCCCACAGAGTTACACCTTTATTTTCATGGAGCAGTTTGCAAACACTGATTCCCTGGAATCTGCAGAGGGATATTTGTAAGGGCATTGAGGCCTATGGTGAAAAAGGAAATATCATCAGATAAAAACTATGAAGAAGCTTTCTGAAAAATTGCTTTGTGATGTGCGTATTCATCTCACAGAGTTACACTTTCCTTTTCTTTGAGCAGTTTGCTAATACTGTTTTATTGGAATCTGGAATGAGATATTTCAGAGCGCATTGAAGCATATGGTGACAAAGCAAATATCCTCAAAAAAAAAAAACTGGAAAGAAGCTTTCTGAGAAACAACCTCGTGATTTTTGGGAGTGCTTTGAAGCCAATGGTAGAAAAGGAAACATCCTCATGTAAAAACTGGAAAGAAGCATTCTTTGAAACCACTTTGTGATGTGTGAATTCATCACAGAGTTGCACCTTTCTTTTCATGGAGCAATTTGATAACAATGTTTTCATGAAATCTGTAAAGGGACACTTGGGAATGCAATTAGGCCTATAGTGAAAAAGGAAATATCCTCAGATAAAAACTAGAAAGAAGCTTTCTGAGAAACTGCTTTGTGATGTGTGAATCTATCTCACAGAGTTACACTGTTCTTTTCTTTGAGCAGTTTGCTAACACTGTTTTCTTGGAATTTGTAATGGGATATGTTGGAGCACATTCAAGTTTAGGGTGACAAAGAAAATATCCTCAGACAAATACTAGAAACAAACGTTCTGAAAAACCACTTTGTGATTTGTGAATTCATCTCACAGAGTTACACAATACTTTATATGGGGCAGTATAGTAGCACTGCTTTCATGGAATGTGCAAAGGGATAATGGGGAGCACCTTGAGGCCAATAGTGAAAAAGGGGATATAGTCAGAAAAAAAGTAGAAAGAAGCTTGTGAATTCATGTCAGAAAATTACATGGTTCTTTTCATTGGGCAGTTAGACACCACTGTTTTCATTTAGTCTGCAATAGGATATTTGGGAGTGCAATGAAGCCTATGGTGACAAAGGAAATATCCTCAGATAAAAACTAGAAATAAATTATCTTAGAAACTTCTTTGTGATGTGTGAATTCATCTCACAGAGTTAGACATTTTCATTCATGAAGCAGTTTTCTAACACTGTTTTCATGAAATCTGCAAAGGTATATTTGGGAGCACATTGAGGTTTACAGTGAAGAAGAAATATCCTGGGATAAAAACTAAAAACAAGCTTTCTGAAAAACTCATTTTTGATGTGTGAATTCATTTCACTAATTTACACTGTCCTTTTCATTGAGCCATTTGCTAACACTATTTTCTTCGAATCTGCAATCTGATATTTTGGAGTGTATTGAAGCTATGGTGACAAAGGAAATATCCTCATTTAAAAACTAGAAAGAAGCTTTCTGAGAAACCACTTTACAATGTGATAACTCATCTCAGAGAGTTACACGATTTTTTTCTTGGATCAGTTTGGTAGCACTATGTTAGGTAATCTGAGAACGGATATTTTGGATCACATTGAAACCTATGGTGACAAAGGAAATATCCTCAGATGAAAACTATAAAGAAGCTTTCTGAGAAAGTTATTTGTGATGTGTGAATTCATTGCACAGTGTTAAACCATTCTTTTCACAGAGCAGTTTGCTCTCACTGCTTTCGTGGAAACAGCAAATGGATATTTGGGAGGGCTTTGATGCCTATGGTGAATAACTAAATATCCTCAGATAGAAACGAGAAAGAAGTTTTCTCAGAAACTGCTTTGTGATGTGTAAATTCATCTCACAGAGTTACACGATTCTTTTCATGGATCAGTTTAGTAGCACTGTTTTTGGGAATCTGAGAAGGGATACTCTGGATCGCTTTGAAGCCTATGGTGACAAAGGAAATATAGTCAGATAAAAACTAGAAAGACACTTTCTGAGAAACTGTTTTCTGATGCGTGAATTCATCTCACAGAGTTATACTGTTCTTTTCATCGAGCAGTTTGCTAACACTGTTTTCCTGGAATCTGCAGAGGTATATTTGGGATCTCATTGAAGCTTATGGTGACAAAAGGAAATACCTTCATGTAAGAACTACAAAGAAGCTTTCTGAGAAACTGCTTTGTGATGTATGAATTCATCTCACAGGGTTACACTGTTCTTTCCATTGAGCAGTTTGCTAACACTGAATTCTTAGAATCTGCATTGGGATATTTCGGAGTGCATTGAAGGTTATGGTGACAAAGAAATATCCACAGACAAAAACTAGAAAGAACCTTTCTGAGAAACTGCTTTGTGATTTGTGAATTCATCTCACAGAGTTACACGATTCTTTTCATGGATCAGTTTGGCAGTACTGTTTTTGGGGAATCTGAGAAGGGATATTTTATATCACATTGAAGAATATTTTCACAAATGAAATATCCTCAGATAAAAACTAGAAAGAAGCTTTCTGAGAAAGTTATTTGTGATGTGTGAATTCATCTCACAGAGTTACACCTTTTTTTCCTTTGGAACAGTTTGCTAACAAAGTTTTCGTGGAATCTGCAAAGGGACATTTAGGAGAGCATTGAGGCCTATGCTGAAAAAAAATATATCCTCAGATAAAAACTAGAAAGAAGCTTTCTGAGAAAGTTCTTTTTGATGTGTGAATTTGTGTCACAGATTTACACCTTTCTTTTCATGGAGCAGTTTGCTAACTCTGTTTTCATGGAGTCCGCAAAGGGATATTTGGTAGCTCAATGAAGCCTATGGTGACAAAGGAAAAATCCTCAGATAAAAACCAAACAGAAGCTTTCTGAGAAAGTGCTTTTTGATGTGTGAATTCATCTCACAGAGTAGCACTGTTCTTTTAATTGAGCAGTGTGTTAACACTGTTTTCTTGAAATCTGCAATGGGATATTTTGGAGCGCATTGAATCTTATGGTGACAAAGGAAATATCCTCATATAAAAACTAGAAAAAATATTTCTGTGAAACCGATTTGTGATGGGTTTATTGATCCCACAGAGTAACATGATCCTTTTCATGGATCAGCTTGGTAGCACTGTTTTTGGGGAATCTGAAGAGGGATATTTTCTATCGATTTGAAGCCCATGGTGACAAAGGAAATATCCTCAGATCAAAGCTAGAAAGAAGCTTTCTGAGAAACTTCATGATGATGTGTGAATTCATCTCACAGAGTTACATGTTTCCTTTCATGGAGCACTTTGCTAAAACTGTTTTCTTGGAAACTGTAAATTGATATTTGGGAGCATATTGTGGCCTATGGTGAAGAAGTATTTATCCTCACATAAAAACTAGAATGAAGCTTTCTGAGAAACTGCTTTGTGATGTGTGAATTCATCTCAGAGAGTTACAATGTGGTTTTCACTGAGCAGCTTATTAACACTGTTTTCTTGGAATCTGCAATCAGATATTTCAGAGTTCATTGAAGGTTACTTCACAAAGGAAATATCCTCATAAAAAAAACTAAAAAGAATCTTTCTGAGAAGCTGCTTTGTGATGTGTGAATTCATCTCACAGAATTACACCATTCTTTTCAAGGAGAAGTTTAATAGCACTGCTTTTGGGGAATGTGAAAAGGGATATTTTGGATTACCTTGAAGCCTATGGTGAAAAAGGAAATACCCTCAGATAAAAACTAGAAAGAAACTTTCTGAGAAACTTCTTTGTGATGTGTGTATTCATCTCACAGAGTAGCATGATTCCTTTCTTGGAGCAGTTAGTAAAACTGTTTTTGTGGAATTTGCAAAAGGATATTTGGGATCTCATTGAAGCCTATGGTGGCAAAGGAAATATCCTCAGACAAAAACTGGAAAGAAGCTTTCTATGAAACTGCTTTCTGACTTGTCAGTTCATCTCACAGATTTACATGATTCATTTCATGGAGAAGCTTGGTAGCACTGTTTCTGGGGAATCTGAGAAGGGATATTTTGGATCATATTGAAGCCTATGGTGACAAAAGGAATATTCTCAGATAAAAACTAGTTAGAAGATTTCTGAGAAAGTGCTTTGTGATATATGAATTTATTTCACAGAGTTACATGATTCTTATCATGGAACCGTTTGGTAGCACTGTTTTTGGGGAATCTGCAATAGGATATTTGGTGGTGCATTCAAGCCTATGGTGACAAAGTAAGTATCCTCAGACAAAAACAAAAAAAAAATTCTGAGAAACAGCTTTGTGATGTGTGAATTCACCTCAGAGGTTTACACCTTTCTTTTCATGGAGCAGTTTGCTAATACAATTTTTATGGAATCTGCAAAGGTATTCATGAGCGCATTGAGGCCTATTATTAAAAAGGAAATATTCTCAGGCAAAAACTAGAAAGAAGTCTCTGAGAAACTGCTTTGTAATTTGTTAATTCATCTCACAGAGTTATATGATTCTTTTCATGGAGCAGTTTGGTAACACCGTTTTCTTGGAATCCACAATGGGATATTTTGAAATGCATTGAAGCTTATGGTGACAAAGGAAATATCTTAATATAAAAACTAGAAAGAAGTTTTCCGAGAAATGGCTTTGTGATGTGTTAAATCATCTCATGGAGTTACAAGATTCTAAACATGGATCAATTTGGTAGCACTGTTTTTGGGGAATCTGCAATAGGATATTTGGGAGTGCATTGAAGCCTATGGTGACAAAGGAAACATCCTCAGATAAAAAGCAGAAAGAAGCTTTCTATGAAACTGCTTTGTGATGTGTGAATTCATGTCAGAGATTTACACCTTTCTTTTCATGGAGCAGTTCGCTAACACTATTTTTGTGGAATCTGCAAAGGTATTTGTGAGCGCATTGAGGCCTATTATGAAAAAGGAAATATCCTCATAGAAAAACTAGAAAGAAACTTTCTGAGAAACTGCTTTGTGATATGTGAATTCACCTCACAGTGTTACACTGTTCTTTTCATTGTGTAGTTTGCTAACATTGTTTTCTTGGAATCTGGAATGGGATATTTCAGAGCCCATTGAGGCTACTGGTGACAAAGGAAATATCATCAGACAAAAACTAGAAAGAAGCTTTCTGAGAAATTCATTTCTGAGATGAATTTGTAAATTCATCTCACAGACATACACCTTTTTTTCATGGAGCAGTTTGCTAACACTGTTTTCACGGAATCTGCAAAGGGATATTTTGGAGTGCATTGACGCCTATGTTGAGAAAGAAAATATCCTCTGACTAAAACAAGAAGGAAGCTTTCTGATAAAGTGCTTTGTGATGTGTGAATTCATCTCACAGAGTTACACTGTTCTTCTCATTGAGCAGTTTGCAAACACTGTTTTGTTGGAATGTGCAATGGGATATTTTGAAGCACATTGAAGATTATGGTGACACAGGAGATATCCTCAGACAAAAACAAGTAAGAAGCTTTCTGAGAAACTGCTTTGTGAAGTGTGAATTCATCTCACAGAGTTACACTGACCTTTTCATTGAGCAGTTTTCTAACACTGTTTTCTTGGAATCTACAATGGAATATTTCAGAGCACATTGAACCTTACGGTGACAAAAGAAATAACCTCATATAAAAACTAACGGGAAGCTTTCTCAGAAACCACTTAATGCTGTGTTATTTCATATCACAGAGTTACAAGGCACTTTTCCTGTATCAGTTTGGGAGTACTGTTTTTGGTTAATTTGAGAAGGGATATTTTGGATAGCATTGAAGCCTAGGGTGACAAAGGAAATATCCTCAGTTAAAAGTTAGATAGAAGCTTTCTGAGAAAGTTCTTTGTGATGTTTGAATACATCTCACAGAGTTACACCATTCTTTTCATGGTGCAGTTTGCTAACAGTTTTTTCCTGGAACCTGCAAAGGGATATTTGGGACCGCATTCAGGCCTGTAGTGAAAAAGGAAATATCTTCAAATAAAAACCAAAAAGAAGCTCTTGGAGAAGTTACTTTGTGATGTGTGAATTCGTCTCACAGGGTTACACTGTTCTTCTCATTGAGCAGTTTGGTAATACTGTTTTGTGGAATCTGCAATGGGATATTTTGCAGCACATTGAAGCTCACGGTGACAAAGGAAATATCCTCAAGCAGAAACTAGTTAGAAGCTTCCTGAGAAATTGCTTTGTGTTTGTGAATTCATCTCACAGAGTTACACGTTTCTTTTCATGTACCAGTTTAGTAGCACTGTTTTTGGGGAGTCTGAGAAGGAATATTTTGGATTGCATTGAAGCCTATAGTGACAAAGGGAAAACTCAGATAAAAACTAGAAGGAAGCTGTCTGAGAAACTGCTTTGTGATATGTGATTTCATCTCACAGATTTACACCTTTCCCTTCATGGATCAGTTTGCTAACACTGTTTTTGTGGAATCTGCAAAGGGATATTCTGGAGCACCCTGAGGCCTGTAGTGAAAAAGTAAATATCCTTAGATAAAAACTAGAAAGAGGCTTTCTGCGAAACGACTTTGTGATATGTGAATTCATCTTACAGTGCTACACTGTTCTTTTCATTGAGCAGTTTGATAACACTGTTTTTGAGGAATCTGCAATAGGATATTTGGGAGTGCATTGAAGCCTATAGTGACACAGGAAAAATCCTCAGATAAAAAGCAGAATGAAGCTTTCTATGAAACTTCTGTGCGATGTGTGAATTCTTCTCACAGGTTTACACTTTTCTTTTCATGGAGTAGTTTGCTAACACTATTTTTCTGGAATTTACAAAGGGATATTCATGAGCACATTGAGCAAAAAGTGAAAAAGGAAGTATTCTCAGACAAAACTAGAAAGAAACTTAAGGAGAAACTGCTTTGTGATTTGTGAGTTAATCTTTCAGAGTTACACAATTCTTTTCATGCAGAAGTTTCGTGGGACTGCTTTTGGGGCATCTGAGAAGGGATAATTTGGATTGCATTGAAGCCTATGGTGACAAAGGAAATATCCTCAGATAAAATCTTGGAAGACTCATTCAGAGAAACTTCTTCATGATGTGTGAATTCATCTCACGGAGTTACACAGTTCTTTCCATTGAGAAGTTTGCTAACACTTTTTTCATGGGATATTCCAGAGGACATTGAAGAATTCAATGAAAAAGGAAATATCCTCAGATAAAAACTGGAAGGAAGCTCTCTGAAGAACAGTTTTGTGATGTGTGAATTCACCTCACAGAATTATACCATTCTCTTCATGGAGCAGTTTGGTAGCCCTGTTTATGGGGATTCTGAGAAGGGTTATTTTGGATCGCGTTGAAGCCTATGATTATTAAGGAACTATCCCCTGATAAAAGATTGAAAGAAGCTTTCTGAGAAACTTCTTCGTGATGTGTGAATTCATCTCTATCAGTTACAGGATTCCTTTCTTGGAACAGTTTGCTAACACTCTTTTTGTGAAATCTGCAATAGAATATTTGGGCATGCTTTGAAGCCTATGGTGATGATGGAAATACCCTGAGACAAAAACAAAAAGATTTCTGAGAAACTGCTTTGTGAAGTGTGAATTTTTCTGACAGATTTACACCTTTCTTTTAATGGAACAGTTTGCTTACACTGTTTTCTTGGAATCTCCAAAATGATATTTGGGCGTGCTTTGAGGCCAATGGTGACAAAGGATATAACCTCAGATAAAAAATAGAAGTTTTCTGAGAAACTGCTTTGTGATGTGTGAATTGATCTCACAGAGTTACAGTGTTCTTTTCATAAAGCAGTTTGCTAACACTGGCTTCTTGAAATCCGCAGTGGGATATTTTGGAGCTGATTGAAGCTTAGGGTGACAAAGGAAATATCCTCAGACAGAAACTAGAAAGAAGCTTTCTGAGAAACTGATATGTGATTTTTGAATTCATCTTACTGCCTTACATGATTCTTTTCATTGAGCAGTTTGGTAGCATTGTATTTGGGGACTCTGAGAAGGGATATTTTGGATCACATAGAAGCCTATGGTGACAAAGGAAATATCTTCAGGTTAAAAACTAGATAGAAGCTTTCTCAGAAAGTTCTTTGTGATGTGTGAGTTCATCTCACAGAGTTCTACCTTTCCTTTCGTGGAGCAGTTTGCTAACACTGTTTTCGTGGAATCTGCAAAGGGATATTTGGGAGCACATGGAAGCCGATGGTGGAAAAGGAAATATCCTGAGATAAAAACTAGAAAGAAGCTTTCTGGGAAATTTCTTTGTGTTGGGTGAATTCATCACACAGAGTTACACCTTTGTTTTCTTTGAGCACCTTGGTAGCACTGTTTTTAGGGAATCTGCAAAGTTGTATTCGGGAGCTCCTAGAGACTTAGGGTTAAGAAGTAAATACCTTCAGGTAAAAACTGGAGAGAGGCTTTCTGAGAAACGGTTTTGTGATGTGTGTATTCATCTCATGGAGTTTAACCTTTTTTTTTTTTTTTTTTTTGATGGAGCAATTCAGCATCACTCTTTTTGTGGTACCTGAGAGGAGTTATTTGAGAAGACATTGACGCCTATGGTGAAAAAGGAAATATCCTCAGATTTAAACTAGAAAGAAGCTTTCTGAGAAACTTCTTTGTAATGTGTGAGTTCATCTTACAGAGTTACACCGTTCTTTTAATTGATCAGTTTGCTAATACTGGTTTTGTGGAATCTGCAAAGGTATACATTGAAGCGCATTGAGACCTATGGTGAAAAAGAAAATATTTTCAGATAAAAGGTAGAAAGAATATTTCTGAGAAACTGCTTTGTGATGTGTGAATTCCTCTCACAGAGTTACACTGTTCTTTTCATTGAGCAGTTTGCAACCACTGTTTTCTTGGAATCTGCAATGGGATTTATCAGAGTCCATTGAAGCATATTTTGACAAAGGAAACATCCTCAGAAAAAAACTAGATAGAAGCTTTGTGTGAAACTGCTTCATGGTGTGTTAATTCATCTCAGAGTTACACGATTCTTTTCATGGATCAGTTTCGTAGCACTGTTTTTGAGGAATCTGAGAATGGATACTTTGGATCCCATTGAAGCCTATGGTGACAAAGGAAATATCCTCAAGTAAAAACCAGAAAGAATCTGTCTGAGAAACTTCTTTGTGATATGTGAATTCGTCTCACAGAGTTACACTTTTCTTTTCATGGAGCAATTTGCTAACAATCTTTTCGTGGAATCTGAAAAGGGATATTTGTCAGAGCACTGAGGCCTATGGTTATTAAGGAAATACCCTCAGATAAAAAGTAGAAAGAAGCTTTCTTAGAAATTCTTTTATGATGTGTAAATTCATCTCACAGAGTTACACTGTTCTTTTCATTGAGCAGTTTGCCCACACCGTTTTCTTGGAATCTGCAATGGGATATTTCAGAATGCATTCATGCTTATGGTGACAAATTTAAAAATATCATATAAAAACTAGACAGAAGCTTTCTGAGAAACTACTTTGTGATGTGTTAATTGATTCCTCATAGTTACACGATTCTTTTCATGCATCAGTTTGCTAGCAGTGTTTTTGGGGAACCTGAGAAGGGATATTTTGGTTCAAATTGAAGCCTATTGTGACAACGGAAATATCCTCATACAAAAATTGGAAAGAAGCTTTCTGAGAAACCACTTTGTGATATGTGACATTTTGTAGAGTACTTTGCTATCACTGCACTGTTTTCATGGAATCTGCAGAGGGATATTTTAAAGCACATTTTGGTCTATGGCAAGAAAAGGAAATATCCTCAGATAAGAAATAGAAAGAAGCTTTCTGAGAAACTGCTTTGGGATGTGTGAATTCATCTCACAGAGGTACACCATTCTTTTCATGGAGCAGTTTGGTAGCACTGTTTTTGGGGACCTGAGAAGGGATATTTTGAATTGCATTGAAGCCTACACTGACGAAGAAATTATCCTCAGATAAAAATTAGTAAGAAACTTTCTGAGAAACTTGTTTGTGATGTGTGAATTCACCTCACAAGGTTACACTTTTCTATTCATGGAGTAGATTTTTACAATCTTTTCATGGAATCTGTGAAGGGATATTTGGCCTATGGTGAAAAAGGAAATATCTTCTGAAAAATTGAGAAAGAAGTCTCTGAGAAACTGCTTTATGACGTGTTAATTCATCTCAGGGAGTTACATGATTCTTTTCGTGGATCAGTTTGATATCACTGTTTCTGGGTAATATGAGAAGGGATATTTTGGATCGCATTGAAGAATATAGTGACAAAGGAAATATCCTCAGAAAAAAACTAGAAAGAAGCTTTCTGAGAAACTCTTTTGTGATGTGAGAATTCATCTCAAAGAGTTATACTGTTCTTTTCATTAAGGAGTTTGCTAACAGTTTTTTTGGAATCTGCAATGGGATATTTTGGAGCACATTGAAGCTTTTGGTGACAAAGGAAATATCCTCATATAAAAACTAGAAAAGCATTCTGAGAAACTGCTTTGTGATGTTTTAATTCATCTAACAGAATTCACGACTCTTTCCATGGAGCAGTTTGGTAGCACTACTTTTGCAGAATCGAGAATGGATATTTTGGATTGTATTGAAGTCTACGGGGTCTAAGGAAATATCCTCAGATAAAACTAGAAAGAAGATTTCTGAGAAATTTCTTTGTGGTGTGTGAATTAATCTCACAGTGTTACACCTTTCTTTTCATGGAGCACTTTTGTGGCACTGTTTTGGGGGAATCTGAGAAGGGATATTTTGAACTGCATTGAAGCTTATGGTGACAAAGGAAATATCCTCAGATAAAAGTTAGAAAGAAGCTTTCTGAGGAATTGCTTTGTGATGTGTGGATTCATCTCACAACGTTACACCATTCTTTTCATTGAGCAGTTTAATATCACTGTTTTCAAGGAATCTACAGTAGGATATTTTGGATAGCTTTGAAGCCTATGGTGACATAGGAAATATCCTCAGATAAAAACTAGAAAGAAGTTTTCTGAGAAAGTTCTTTGTGATGTACGATTTCATCTCACAGAATTACACCTTTTTTTTCTAGGAACCGTTTGATAGCACTGTTTTGTTGGAATCTGCAAAGGGATATTTGGGAGCACATTGATTCATATAGTGAAAAAGAAAATATCCTCAAATAATGTGTAGAAAGAACCTTTCTGAGAAACTGCTTTGTGATGGGTGAATGCATCTCACAGAGCTACACCGTTGTTTCCTTGAGCAGTCTGAAAACACTGCTTTCATGGAATCTGTAATAGGATAATTGGGAGCACATTGAAGCCTAAGTTGACAAATGAAATATCCTCAGATAAAAACCAAAAGGAAGGGGGGGGCGGAGCAAGATGGCCGAATAGGAGCAGCTCCAGTCTTCAACTCCCAGCGCCAGCGACACAGAAGACCGGTGATTTCGGCATTTTCAACTGAGGTACTGGGTTCATCTCACTGGGGAGTGCCGGACGATC
>NC_037687.1:57806772-57909059 GCF_003255815.1 Theropithecus gelada
AAAAGTCAGGAAACAACAGGTGCTGGAGAGGATGTGGAGAAATAGGAACACTTTTACACTGTTGGTGGGATTGTCAACTAGTTCAACCATTATGGAAAACAGTATGGCGATTCCTCAAGGATCTAGAACTAGATGTACCATATGACCCAGCCATCCCATTACTGGGTATACACCCAAAGGATTATCAATCATGCTGCTATAAAGACACATGCACATGTATGTTTATTGTGGCAATCTTCACAATAGCAAAGACTTGGAATCAACCCAAATGTCCATCAGTGACAGATTGGATTAAGAAAATATGGCACATATACACCATGGAATACTATGCAGCCATATAAAAGGATGAGTTCGTGTCCTTTGTAGGGACATGGATGCAGCTGGAAACCATCATTCTCAGCAAACAATCACAAGAACAGAAAACAAAACACTGCATGTTCTCACTCATAGGTGGGACTGAAGAATGAGATCACTTGAACTCAGGAAGGGGAACATCATACACCAGGGCCTATCATGGGGAGTGGGGAGGGGGGAGGGATTGCATTGGGAGTTATACCTGATGTAAATGACGAGTTGATGGGTGCTGACGAGTTGATGGGTGCAGAACACCAACATGGCACAAGTATACATATGTAACAAAACTGCACATTATGCACATGTATCCTAGAACTTAAAGTATAATAATAAATAAATAAATAAATAAATAAATATCCCTTCCCAGATTCTACAAAAAAAGTGTTTGCAAACTGCTCAATCAACAGAAAAGTATAACTCTGAGAGCTGAGTGCACATCTCACCAAGCAAATTCTGAGAAATCCTCTTTCCAGTTTTTATCTGATGATATTTCCTTTTTCACTATTGGCCTCTAGATGCTCCCAAATATTCCTTTGTAGACTCTACAAAAACAGTGTTTCCAAACTAGTCGATTGAAAGAAAGTTTTAACTCTGTCAGATGAATGCCTACATCACAAAGCAGTGTCTCATGAAGATTGTATCCAGTTTTTAACTGAAGATATTTACTTTTTCACCATAGGCCTCAAGGCACTCTCAAATATTCCTTTGCAGATTCTACAAAAGCAGTGTTTCCAAACTGCTCAATCAAAGAAAGTTTTCACTCTGTGAGAAGAATGCAGGCATCACATAACAGTTTCTCAGAAAGCTTCTTTCTAATTTGTATCTGACGATATTTCTCTTTTCACCATAGGCCTCAATGTGTTCCTAAATTTCCCTTCGAAGATCCTATAAAAGCAGTGTTTCCACACTGCTCAATCAAAAGAAAAGTTTAACTCTGTTTGACGAATGCATACATCACAAAGCTGTTTTTCAGGAAGATTTTTTCAGTCTATCTGAAGATATTTCCTTTTCCACAATAGACCTTAAATCGCCCCCAAATATCCCTTCACAGATTCTACAAAACAGAGTTTCCAAATTGCTCAATCAAAAGAAATATTTAACTTTGTGACATGAATGCACACATCACAAAACAGGTCTCAGAAACCTTCTTTCCTGTTTTTATTTGTAAATATTTATCTTTTCACCATAGGCACCAATGTGCCTCACAGAGTTCAACCTTTCTTAATGGAACAATTTGGAAGCACTGTATTTGATGAATCTGTGAAAGGATATTTGGAGCACATTGAGGCCTATGGTGAAAAGAAAATATCTTCAGAAGAGAACTAGAAGGTGGCTTTCTGAGAAACTGCTTTGTGATGTGGCATTCCTCTCACAGAGTTAAGACTTTTGTAACTGAGCAGTTTGTAAACCCTGTTTTAGTAAAATTTGTGATGGAATATTTGGATGTGCAATGAGTCCTAAACATTTCTTTTGATTTAGCTATTTGGATACACTGTTTTTGTAGAATCTGTTCAGGGACATTTTGGAGTGCATTGAAGCATGTGGTGAAAAAGGAAATATCTCCAGATTAGAAAAAATAAACTATAAAGAAGCTATCTGAGAAACTTCTTTGTGCTGTGTGCTTTCATCTCACAGACTTAAATATTTCTTTTAATTGAGAAGTTTAGAAATTCTGTTTTTGTGGTATCTGTGAAGGGATATCTAGGAGCTCATTGAGAACTATGGTAAAAAGAGAAATACCCTCAGATAAAAAGTAGAAAGAAGCTTTCTGAGAAACTGCATTGTGATGTGTTCATTCAACTCACAGAGTTAAACCTTTCTTTTGATTGAGCAGTTTGGAAGCACTCTATTTGTAGAAGCTGTGAATTGTTATTTTGGAGGACTTTGAGGCCTATGGTGAAAAGAGTATTATCATCACATAAGAAATACAAAGATGCTTTTGGAGAAACTGATTTGTGATGTGTGCATTCATCTCACAGAGTTAAACCTTTCTTTTGATAGAGCTGTGTGGAAATTCTGTTTTGTAGAATATGCGATAGTATATTTGGGAGCACATTGAGGCCTATGGTGAAAAGAGAAATATCATCTGATAAAAACAATAAAGAATCTTTCTGAGAAACAGTTTTGTGATGTGAGCATTCATCTCACAGAGTTAAATCTTTCTTTTGATTGAGCAGTTTGCAAACATTGTTTTTGTAGAATCTGCAAAGGGATATTTGGGAGCATGTTGAAGTCTATTGTGAATAAACGAAATATCTTCAGGTGAAAACTAAGAAGAATCTTTCTCAGAAACTGCTTTGTTAAGCATGCATTCATCTCCCCTGATTTAATCTTACTTTTCATTGAGCAGTTTGGAAACACTCTTTTTTTCGAATCTGCAAAGGGATATTTGAGAACGCAATGAGTCCTGTGGTGAAAAATGAAATACGTTTAGATGAAAACTAGAAAGAAGTTTTCTGAGAAACTGCTTTGTGATGTATCCATGTATCTCACAGAGTTAAAACTTTCTTTCATTGAGCAGTTTGGAAACCTGTTTTTGTAGAATCTGTGAAGGAATGTTTGGGAATGCATTGAGGCCTAAACATTTCTTTTGATTGAGCAGATTGGAAACACTGTTTTTGTAGAATCTGCGAATTGATATTTGGGTGTGCATTGATTCCTATGTTGAAAGAGGAAATATCTTCGGACTAAAAACTGGAAAGAAGCCTTCTGAGAAACTGCTCTGTGCTGTGTGCATTTGTCTCACAGAGTTAAACCTTTCTTTCATTTCAGCAGTTTGGAAACACTGTTTCTGTAGAATCTGCAAAGGAATATTTGTGAGCACATTGAGTCCTGTCTTGAAAAGGAAAAAGCTTCAGATAAAAACTAAAAAGAAGTTTTCTGAGAAACTGCTTTGTATTGAGTGCATTCATCTCAGAGTTCAACATTTATTTTTATTGAGCAGTTTGGAAACACTGTTTTTGTAGAATCTGTGAAGGGATATTTGATTGTGCATTGAGGCCTATGGTGAAAGAATAATGTCTTCAGATAAACTATAAAGATTTCTGAGATACTGCTTAGTGGTGTGTGCATTCATCTCACTGAGTTAAACCTTTGTTTTGATGGAGCATTTTGGAAACACTGTTTTTGTAGAATCTTAGAAGGGATACTTGAGAGCACATTGAGGCCTATGGTGAAAAAGGAAATATATTCACATAAAAAGTGGGAAGAAGCTTTCTGAGAACTGCTTTGTGATATGTGCATTCATATCACAAAGGTAAAACTTTCTTTTGATCTTACAGTTTGGAAACACTGTTTTTTGTAGAATCTGTGAATGGATATTTGATTGTGATGTGTGCCTTCATCTAACAGAAGTAAACTTTTATTTTGATCGAGCAGCTGGGAAACACTGTTTTAATAGAATCTGCAAGGGAATATTTGGGAGTACATTGAAGCCTATAGTGAAAAAGGAAATAATTTCAGATAAATATTAAAAGAAGCTTTCTGAGAAAGTGCTCTGATGCATGTAATCATCTAACAGAGTTAAACATTTCACTTGGTGGAGCAGTTGGCAAAGACTGTTTTTGCAGACTATGTGAAGGGATGTTTGGGAGCCCTTTGAGGCCTATGGTTTAAAATGAAATATCTTCAGATAAAAACCAGAAAGAAGCATTCTGAGAAAATGTTTTGTGATGTGTGCATTCATCTCACAAAGTTAAACCTTTCTTTTGATTGAGCAGTTTGGAAACACTGTTTTTCATGAATCTGTAAAGAAATATATAGGAGCACACTGAGGCCTATAGTGAAAAAGGAAATATCTTCACATGAAAACTAGAAAGAAGCTTTCAGGGAAGCTGCTTTGTGATGTGTGCATTCATCTAACAGAGATAAACCCTTCTTTTGATGGAACAGTTTAGAAACACTGTTGTTTTCAATATGCAAAGGGATATTTGCGAGTGCATTGAGGAATATGTTGAAAAAGGAAATATCTTTTGGTAAAAACTAAAAGGAACGTTTCTGAGAAACTGCTTTGTGATGTTTGCCTTAATCTCACAGAGCAAACGTTTCTTTTTATGGAGCAGTTTGGAAATAGTTTTTTGTAGAATCTGTGAAGTGGTATTTGGGAGTACATTCAGGCATATGGTGAAAAAGGAAATACTTTCAAATAAAAACTACAAAGAATCTTTCTGAGAAACTACTTTGTGTGTACGCATTCATCTCACAGAGTTAAATCCTTCTTTTGATGGAACAGTTTGGAAACACTGGTTTGTAGAATCTGCAAGGGGATATTTGGGAGAGCATTGAAGACTATGGTGAAAGAGAAATATCTTCAGATAAAAACTAGAAAGAAGCTTTCTGAGAAACTGCTTTGTGATATCGTCATTCATCTCACAGAGGTAAATATTTATTTTGATGGAGCAGGTTTCAAACACTGTTTTTGTGGAATCTGTGAAGGGATATTTTGGAGCACATTGAGGCCTATGTTGGAAAAGGAAATATCTTAGGATAAAAAGTAGAAAGAAGATATCAGAGAAACTGCTTTATGATGTGTGCTTTCATCTCACAGAGGAAAACTTTCTTTTGTCTGAGTAGTTTGGAAACACAGCTTTTGTTGAACCTGTGAAGGTGTATTTGGGAACACATTGAGTCCTATGGTAAGAAAGGAAGTATCTTCAGACACAAATAGGAAAGAAGCTTTCACAGAAACTGCTTTGTGACGTGTGTATTCATCTCACAGATTTAAAGCTTCCATTTGATTGAGTAGTTTGGAAACTGTTTTTGTAGCATTGGCTGAGGGATATTTCAGAGCACATTGAAGCTTATGGTGACAAAAGACATATGTTCATATATGAAAGAAGCTCTCTGAGAAACTCTTTTGTGATTTGTGCATTCATCACACAGAGATAAAGCTTTCGTTTCACTGAGCAGATTGGAAAAACCGTTTTTGTAGAATCTGCAAAGGGATATTTATTTGGGAGCGCATAGAGGCCTATGGTGAAAACAAATATTTTCAGATAAAAGCAAGAAAGAAACATTATAAGAAACTGCTATGTGATGTCTACATTCTTCTCACAGAGTTAAACCTTTCTTTCAATTGAGCAGTTTGGAAACATGGTTTTGGTAGAATCTGCAAAGGGATATTTGTGAGCATCTGGAGGAGTATTTTGAAATAGGAAATATCTGCATATAAAAACTAGAAAGAAACTCTCTGAGAAACTGCATTGTGATGTGTGCATTCATCTCATAGAGTTAAACCTTTCTTTTGTTGAGCAGTTTGGAAACACTGTTTTTGTCCATTCTGCGAATGGACATTTGAGAGTTAATTGAGTCCAGTGGACAAAAAGAGAGTATCCATGGATAAAACCTGGAAGGAAACTATCTGAGAAACCACTTTGATATTTAGACATTCAGGTCGTAGAGTTAAACCTGTGTTTTCATTCAGCACTTTGGAAACACTGTTTTTATAGAATCTGTGAAGGGATATTTGGGAGCGCATTGAGGCCTATGCTGAAAGAGAAAATATCTTCAGATAAAAACTAGAAAGAACTTTCTGAGAAACTGCATTGTGATGTGTGCATTCATCTCACAGAGCTAAACTGTTCTTTTGCTTCAGCAGTTTGGAAAGACAGTTTTTGTCCATTTGGCAAATGGACATTTGGGAACTCATTGAGGCCAATGGCCAAAAAGTGAATAACCCCGGATAAAAACTAGAAGGAAGCTATCTGAGAGACCACTTTGTGATGTGTGGTTTCATCTCACCGATTTACACCTTTCTTTTCATTCAGTATTTTGGAAACACTGTTTTTGTAGAATCTGTGAAGGGATATTTGGTAGTGCATTGAGGCCTATGGTGAATAAGATAATATCTTCAGATAATAACTGGAAAGAAGCTTTCTGAGAAACTGTTTTGTGGTATGTGCATTCATCTCACAGAGTTAAACAGTTCTTTTGATTCGGCTGTTTGGAAACATTGTTTTTGTTCATTCTGTGAATGGACATTTAGGAGTTTATTGAGGCCAAAGGCCAAACAGCAAAATCAACGGATAAAAACTAGAAGGGAACTGTCTGAGAGACCTCTTTGTGATGTGTTCATTCATCTCACCAAGTTAAAATTTTCTTTTAATTCAGTAGTTTGTAAACATTGTTTTTGAAGAATCTGTGAAGGGATATTCAGTAGCACATTGAGTTCTAGGGTGAAAAAGAAAATATCTTCAGATAAACCTAGAAGGAAGCTATCTGAGAAACCGCTTTTTGATGCATGTGTTCATCACACAGAGTTAAACATTTCTTTGGATCCAACAGTTTGGGAACACTGTTTTTGTCCATTCTGCAAATGGACATTTTGGATCTCATTGAAACTATGGGCGACAAACTGAATATCCCTGGATAAAAACTTGAAGGAAGCAATCTGAGAAACAGCTTTGTGATGTGTGCATTCATCTCACAGAGTTAAACCTTTCTTTTCATTCAACAGTTTGGAAACACTGTGTTGTAGAATATGTGACAGGATATAACAGAGGGCATTGATGCATATGGTGTAGAAAATATCTTCATAAAAACTAGAAGAAGCTTTTTGAGAAACTGCTTTTAATGTGTGCATTCACCTCCAGAGTTAAAACTGTTTTTGTAGGATCTGTGAAGGGATAATTGGAATCGCATGGAGGCCTATGGTGAAAAAGTAAATATCTTCAGATAAAACAAAGAAAGAAGCATTCTGAGAAACTGCTGTGTGATGTGTGCATTCATCTCACAGAGTTAAATATCTCTTTTGATTCACTAGTTTAGAAACATTGTTTTTGTCCATTCTGAGAATGGACTTTTAGGAACTTATTGAGGCCAATCTCCAAAAAGTGAATATCCCCAGATATAAATAACAAGGAAGCAATCTGTGAGATCTCTTTGTGGTGTCTGCATTCATCTCGCTGAATTACACCTTTCTTTTTATTCAGCAGTTACAAAACACTATTTTTGTAGAATCTGCAAAGGGATATTTGGGAGCACATTGAGGCCAATGGTGAAAAAGAAAATACTTTCAGATAAAAACTACAAAGAAACTTTCTGAGAAACCACTTTGTGATGTGTGCATTCACCTTAGAGAGTACAACTTTTCTTTCAGCTGTTTAGAAGCACTGTTTTTGTAGAAGTTGAGATGGGATATTTGGAAGTGCATTGAGGCCTAAAAAGAAAATATCTTCAGATAAAAACTAGGTAGAAGCATTGTGAGAAACTGCTTTGTGATGTGTGTATTAATCTCACAGAGTTAAACCTTTCTTCTGATTCAGCAATTTGGAGACTGTTTTTGTCCATTGTGGGAAAGCAACTTTGGGAACTCACTGAGGCCGATGGCCAAAAAGCAAATATCCCCAGATAAAAACTAGAAGGACACTATTCGAGAAACTGCTTTGAGATGTGTGAATTCATCTCTCTGAGTTAAGGATGTCTGTTCATTCAGTAATTGGGAAACACTGTTTTTGTAGAATATGAGATGGGATAATTTGGGAGTGCAGTGAGGCCTCCGTTGAAAAATAATATATCTTCAGATAAAAACTAGAAATAAGCTTTCTGAGAAACTGCTTTCTGATGTGTACATTCATCTTACAGAATTAAACCATTCTTTTTATTGAGCAGTTTGGAAACACTGTTTTTGTCCATTCTGTGAAAGGACTTTTGAGAGCTCATTGAGTCCAAAGACCAAAAAATGAATATCCTTGGATAAAAACTAGAAGGAAACTATCTGAGAAACCACTTTATGATGTATGCATTAATCTCACAGAGCTGAACATTACTTTTCATTCAGCAGTTTGGAAACACTGTTTTTGTAGAATCTGTGAAGGGATATTTGTGAGAGTATTGAGGCCTATGGTGAAAAAGTAAATATCTTCAGATAAAACAAAAAAGGAAGCATTCTGAGAAACTGCTGTGTGATGTGTGCATTCATCTCACAGAGTTAAGCCTTTATTTTGATTCAGCAGTTTGGAAACACTGTTTTTCTCCATTCAAAGAATGGACGTTTTGGATTTCATTCAGGTGAATGGCCAAAACGTGTTTGGAAACACTGTTTTTCTCCATACTGTGAATGGACATTTCTGAGTTCATTGATGCCAAAGGTCAAAAAGCAAGTAAGTCTGGACAAACACTAGAAGGAAGCTATCTGAGAAACCAGTTTGAGGTGTGTGCATTCATCTTCCAGAGTTAAACCTGTCTGTTCATTTTGCTGTTTGGAAACACTGTTTTTGGTGTATCTGTGAAGGGATATTTGGGAATACATTGTGATGTGTGTATTTGTCTTGGAGAATTAAACATTTCTTTTCTTTCAGCAGTTAGGAAACCCACTTTTGTAGTAACTGTGAAGGGATATTTGGGAGTGCATTGTGGTCAATGGTGCAAAAGAAAATACCTTCAGCTAAAAAGGGAAAAAAAGGTTTCTGAGAAACGACTTTGTGTTGTGTGCATTCATCTCACATAGTTAAGACATTCTTTTGATTCGGCAGTTTGGAAACACTGTTTTCCTAACATTCTGCAAATGGACATTTGGGAGCTCATTGAGGTCAATGGCCAAAAAGTGAATATCCCGGATAAAAACTAGAAAGATTTCTGAGAAACTGCTTTGTGATGTGTACCTTCATCTAACAGAATTATAGCATTGTTTTGATTCAGCAGTTTGGAAACACTGTTTTCCTAACATTCTGCAAATGGACATTTGGAAGCTCATTGAGGCCAATTGCCAAAAAGAGAATATCCCAGGATAAACACAAGAAAGAAGCTATCTGAGAAACCCCTTTGTGGCATGGGCATTCATCACTCAGAATTATATTTTTCTTTTCATTCAGGTGTTTGGAAACACTATTTTTGTAGAATATGTGTAGGGATATTTGGGAGCACATTGAAGCTTATGGAGAAAAAGAAAATATCTTCAGATTAAAACAAGAAAGAAGTTTTCTGAGAAAGTGCTTTGTGTTGTGTGCATTCATCTCTCAGAAGTAATCCTTAATTTTGATTCAGCAGTTTGGAAACACAGTTTCTGTCCATTCTGCAAATGGACATTTGGGAGTGCATTGAGGCTTATGTTGAAAAAGAAAATATCTTCTGATAAAAACAAGGCGCAAACTTTCTGAGAAACTGCTTTGTGATGTGGGCATTCATCTCACAGTGTTAAGCCTTTCTTTTAATTCAGCAGTTTGGAAACAGTATTTTTGTTCATTCGGTGAGTGGATATTTGGGGGTTCTTTGAGGCCAATGGCCAAAATCTAATATCACAGGATAAGAACTAGAAGGAAGTAATCTGAGAAACTACTTTATGATATGTGCATTCATTCCACAGAGTTAAACGTTACCTTTCATAGAGCACTTTGGACACACTGTTTTTGTGGAATCTGCAAAGGGATATTTAGGAGTGCATTGATGCCCATGGTAATAAAGAAAATGTCTTCAGATAAAAACTAGAAGTAAGCTTTCTGAGAAACTACTTTGTGATGAGTGCATTCATGCCACAGAGTTAAACTTTTCTTTTGATTTAGCACTTTGGAAACACTGTTTTTGTCTGTTCTGCACATGGACATTTGGTAGATCATTGAGGCCAAAGGACAAAAAGCCAATATACTTGGATAAAAATTGGGAGAAAGCTATCTGAAACACCGCTTTGTGGTGTGTGTATCCAGTTCACAATGTTAACTATTCTTTTGATTCAGCAGTTTGGAAACACTGTTTTGTCCATTTTGCAAATGGACATTAGGGAGGTCATTGAGGCCAATTGTCAAACAGCAAATATCAAAATATAAAACTAAGGAAGCTACCTGAAGGACCACTTTGTGGTTTGTGTATATTCATCTCACAGAGTTACACCCTTCTTTTCATTCAGCAGTTACTAAACACTGTTTTTGTAGAATCTGCAAAGGGAAATTTGGGAGCACATTGAGGCCTATGTTGGAAAAGGAAATAGCTTCAGGTAAAAATTAGAAATAAGCTCTCTTAGAAACTGCTTTGTGATGTGTGCATTCTTCTCACAGACTTAAAACTTTCTTTTGATTCAACAGTTTGGAAACTGTTTTTCTCCATTTTGTGAATGGACATATGGGAGCTCATTGAGGCCAATGGACAAAAAGGGAATATCCCAGGATAAAAAGAAGAAGGAATCTGTCCTAGAGACCACTTTGTGATGTGTGCATTCATCTCACAGTGTTAAACCTGTCTTTTCATTCAGCAGTTTGGAAATAGTTTTTGTAAAATTTGCAAAGGGATATCTGGGAGCACATTGTGGCTTATGGTGAAAAAGGAAATATCCTCAGAAAAAAAAAAAACCAAGAAAGAAACTTTCTGAGAAACTACTTTGCAATGTTTGCATTCATCTCAGAGTTAAACCATTCTTTGATTCAGCAGTTTGGAAACAATTTTATTTTCCCGTTCTGTGAGTGCACATTTGGGAACTCATTGAGGCCAAGGGACAAAAAGCAAATATCCCCGGAAAAAAACTATAAGGAACCACTCTGAGATGCCACTTTGTGATCTGTACATTCGTTTTGGAGAGTTACACCTTTGTTTTCATTCAGCAGTTTCAAAACCCTGGTATTTTATAATCTGCAGAGGTGTAATTAGGAGTGCATAGAGGCCAGTGTTGAAAAAGAAAACATCTTCAGAAAAAAACTAGGAAGAAGATTTCTAAGAAACTGCTTTGTGATGCTTGCATTCATTTCACAGAGTTAAAGCATTCTTTTGACTCAGCACTTTGGAAACACTGCTTTTGTAGATTCTGCGAATGGACATTTGGGAACTCATTGAGGCCAATGGCCAAATAGTGACTATCATCTGACAAAAACTAGAAGGAAGCTATCTGAGAGACTGCTTTGTGATGTGTCCCTTCTTCTCTCAGAGTTACACCTTTCTTTTCATTCAGAAGCTTGGAAACACTGTTTTTGTAGAGTCTCTGAAGGGATAATACAGAACACATTGAGGCCTAAAGTGAAAAAGGGAATATCTTCAGGTAAAAACTAGAAAGAAACTTTCAGAGAAATTGCTTTGTTATGTTTGCATTCATCTCACAGAGGTAAACCATTCATTAGTTTCAGCATTTTGGAAACACTGTTTTTCTCCATTCTGCAAATGGACATTTGGGGGCACATGGAGGCCAATGGCCAAAAAGGGGATATCCCAGGATAAAAACTTGAAGGCAGCTACTGAGAAACTGCTTTGTAATGTATGCATTCATCTCTGAGAATGAAAATTTTCTTTTCATTCAGCAGTTAGGAAACACTGTTTTTCTCCATTTTGTGAATGGACATTTGGGACCCCAATGAGGCCAATGGCCAAAAAGCAAATATTCTTCATAAAAACTAGAAGGATGCTATATGAGAAACTGCTTTGAGATGTATGCATTCATATCACAGAGTTAAACTTCTCTTTTATTTCAGCTGCTTGTGAACAATGTTTTTGTATAATCTGTGAAGGGATGTTTGTGAGTGAATTGACACCTATGGTGAAAAAGTAAATATCTTCAGATAATAACTAGAAAAAAGCTTTCTGAGAAACTGATTTGTGGTGTGTGAAATCAACTCACTGAGTTAAACATTTCTTTTGATTCAGAAGTGTGGAAACACTGTTTGTGCTCATTTCCATTGAGGTCAATGGAAAAAAGCAAATATCATTGGATAAAAACTAAAGGGAATCTATCTGTGAGACTGCTTATTGATGTGTTCATTGATCTCACTGAGTTAAAGTTTTCTTTTCATTCAGCAGCTTGGAAACACTATTTTTGCAGAATCTGCAAAGGGATATTTGGGAGCACTTTGAGGCCTATGGTGAAAAAGAAAATATCTTCAGATAAAAATATGAAGAAAATTGAAGAAAATATCTTCAATTTCTTTTTCTGAGAAACTGCTTTGTGATGTGTACGTCTATCTCACAGAGATAAACATTTCTTTTGATTCAGCAGTTTGTCAACACTGTTTTTGTTTATTCTGTGAATGGACATTTGGGAGTTCATTGAGGCCAAAGGCTGAAAATCAAATATCTCCAGATAAAAACTAGAAGGAAGCCATCTATAAACCACTTTTTGATGTGTGCATTCATCTCACCGAGTTACACCTTTTCTTTTTTTCCATTCAGCAGTTTGGATACACTGTTTTTTTGTAGAATCTTTTGGGATATTTTGTAGTCAATTGAAGCCTATTTTGAAAAAGAAAACATGTTCAGAAAAAAACTGGAAAGTAGCTTTCTAAGAAACTTCTTTCAGATGTTGTTATTCATCACACAGAGTTAAACCTATATTTTGATACAGCAGTTTGGAAACACTGTTTTTCTCCATTCCGCAAATGGATATTTGGGAGCTTTTTGAGGCCAATGGTCAAAAAGTGAATGTCCTGGGATAAAAACCAGAAGGAAGATATCTGAGAGACTGCTTTGTAATATGTGCATTCACCTTGCATAGTTAAAGCGTTCTTTTAATTCAACAGTTTCGAAACACTGTTTTTGTAGAATCTGTGAAGGGATATTTGGGAGTGCATTGAGGCCTATGGTGAAAAAGATACTACCTGTGGATAAAAACTAGATAGAAGCTTTCTGAGGAACTGCTTTGTGATGTGTGCATTCATCTCACATAGGTAAACTTTTCTTTTGATTCAGCAGTTTGGAAACACTGTTTTTGTGCATTGTGCAAGTGGACATTTGGGAGCTTATTTAGGCCAATGGTCTAAAAATGAATATCCCTGGATAAAAATTAGAAGGAAGCTATCTGAGAGACTGCTTTGTGATGGGTGTATTCATCTAGAAGAGTTACACCTTTCTTTTCATTCAGTAGTTTGGAAACACAGTTTTTTAAGAATCTGTGAAGGGATATTTTGGAACACATTGAGGCAATGCTGAAAAAGAAAATATCTTCAGATTAAAATTAGAAAGATTTCTGAGAAACTGTTTTGTTTTGTGTGCATTCATCTCAGAGAATTAAAGCTTGCTTTCATTCAGCAGTTTGGAAACACTGTGTTTGTAAAATCTGCAAGCAGTTTTTGGGCACATGTTCAGGTATATGGTGAAAACATATTTTATGAAAAAAATTAGAAGGAATCTTTCTGAGAAACTACTTTGTGATGTGTGCATTCATCTCATAGAGTTAAACCTTTCTTTTGATTCAGCAGTTTCGAAACTGTTTATATCATTCTGCGCATAGAGATTTGGAAGCTCATTGCTGTAAATGGCAAAAAGGAGAATATACTCAGATAATAAGTAGAAAGAAAGTTTCTGAGAAACTGTTTTGTCTTATGTTCTTTCATCTCACAGATTTAAATGGTTCTTTTGATTCAGCACTTTGGAGACACTGTCTTTGTCCATTCACAGAATGGATATTCGGGAGCGCATAGAGGCCTATGGTAAAAAGAAAATATCTTCAGATAAAAAATAGGAAAATGCTTTCTGAGAAACTGCTTTGGGGTGTGTGCATTCATTAGAGAGTTAAACCTTTCTTTTGATTCAGCAGTTGGGAAACACTGTTTTTTGTCCATTCTGCTAATGGATATTTGGGAGCTCACTGAGGCCAATGGCAAAAAAGGGAATATCTCAGGATAAAAACTAGAAGGAAGATCTCTGAGAAACCGATTTGTGATATGTACATTCATCTCCCAGAGATAAATCTTTATTTTCATTCAGCATTTTGGAAATACTGTTTTTGTAAAATCTGCAAAAGGATATCTGGTAGCACATTGAAGCCTATGGTGAAAAAGAAAATAGCTTCAGATAAAGACTAGAAAGAAGGTTTCTGAGAGACTGCTTTGTAATTTGTGCATTCATCTCAGAGTTAAACATTTTATTTGATTCATCAGTTTGGAAACACTGTTTTTTTCCATTCTGTGAATGGACATTTGGGAACTCATTGAGGCCACTGGCCAAAAAGGGAATATCCCTGGATAAAAACTAAAAGGAAGTTATCTCAGAAACCATTTGTGATGTGTGCATACATCTCACAGAGCTAAACATTTCTGTAGATTCAGTGGATTGGAAACACTGTTTTTGTCCATTCTGCGAATGGACATTTGGGAGTTCATTGAGGACAAAGGGCAAAAGCCAACTATCCGGGGATAAAAATTGGAGGGAATCTATCTGAGAGAATGCTTTGGGATGTGTGGTTTCATCTCACAGTGTTAAACTGTTCTTTTGATTACAAAGTTAGGAAATCCTGGTTTTGTCCATTCTGTGATTGGGTATTTGGGAACTCATTGAGGCTAGTGGTCAAAAAGGCGAATATCCCCAGATAAACACAAGAAGGAAGCTATCTGAGAAACTGCTTTGTGATGTGTGCATTCATCTCACGAAGTTATACTTTCTTTTTCATTCAGCAGTTTGGAAACACTGTTTTTGTAGAGTCTGCAAAGGAATATTTTGGAACACATTGAGGCCTATCGTGAGAAAGAAAACAGCTTCAGGGGCCGGGCGCGGTGGCTCCAGCCTGTAATCCCAGCACTTTGGGAGGCCGAGATGGGCAGATCATGAGGTCAGGAGATCGAGACCATCCTGGCTAACATGGTGAAACCCTGTCTCTACTAAAAAATACAAAAAACTAGCCAGGCGAGGTGGCGGGCGCCTGTAGTCCCAGCTACTCGGGAGGCTGAGGCAGGAGAATGGCATAAACCTGGGAGGCGGAGCTTGCAGTGAGCTGAGATCCGGCCACTGCACTCCAGCCTGGGCGACAGAGAGAGAGTCTGCCTCAAAAAAAAAAAGAAAGAAAAAAAAAGAAAACAGCTTCAGGTAACATGATTGTATATTTAGAAAACCCCATTGTCTCAGCCCAATATCTCCTTAAGCTGATAAGCAACTTAGGCAAGGTCTCAGGATACAAAATCAGTTTGCAAAATTCACAAACATTCTTATACACCAGTAACAGACAAACAGAGAGCCAAATCATGAATGAACTCCCATTCACAATAGCTTCAAAGAGAATAAAATACCTAGGAATCCAACTTACAGGGGATGTAAAGGACCTTTTCAAGGAGAGCTACAAACCACTGCTCAGTGAAATAAAAGAGGACACAAACAAATGGAAGAACATACCATGCTCATGGATAGGAAGAATCAATATTGGGAAAATGGCCATACTGCCCAAGGTAATTTATAGATTCAATGCCATCCCCATTAAGCTACCAATGACTTTCTTCACAGAATTGGAAAAAAACTGCTTTAAAGTTCATGTGGAACCAAAAAAGACCCCACATTGCCAAGACATTCCTAAGCCAAAAGAACAAAGCTGGAGGTATCACGCTACCTGACTTCAAACTATACTACAAGGCTACAGTAACCAAAACAGCATGGTACTGGTACCAAAACAGAGATATAGACCAGTGGAACAGAACAGAGCCCTCAGAAATAATACCACACATCTACAGCCATCTGATCTTTGACAAACCTGAGAGAAACAAGAAATGGGGAAAGGATTCCCTATTTAATAAATGGTGCTGGGAAAATTGGCTAGCCATAAGTAGAAAGCTGAAACTGGGTCCTTTCCTTACTCCTTATATGAAAATTAATTCAAGATGGATTAGAGACTTAAATGTTAGACCTAAAACCATAAAAACCCTAGAAGAAAACCTAGGTAATAACATTCAGGACATAGGCATGGGCAAGGACTTCATGTCTAAAACACCAAGGCAACAGCAACAAAAGTCAAATTTGACAAATGGGATCTAATTAAACTAAAGAGCTTCTGCACAGCAAAAGAAACTACCATCAGAGTGAACAGGCAACCTACAGAATGGAAGAAAATTTTTGCAATCTACTCATCTGAAAAAGGGCTAATATCCAGAAGCTATAGAGAATACAATCAAATGTACAGGAAAAAAACAAACAACCCCATCCAAAAGTGGGCAAAGGATACGAACAGATACTTCTCAAAAGAAGACATTCATACAGCCAACAGACACATGAAAAAATGCTCATCATCACTGGCCATCAGAGAAATGCAAATCAAAACCACAATGAGATACCATCTCACACCAGTTAGAATGGCAATCATTAAAAAGTCAGGAAACAACAGGTGCTGGAGAGGATGTGGAGAAATAGGAACACTTTTACACTGTTGGTGGGATTGTCAACTAGTTCAACCATTATGGAAAACAGTATGGCGATTCCTCAAGGATCTAGAACTAGATGTACCATATGACCCAGCCATCCCATTACTGGGTATACACCCAAAGGATTATCAATCATGCTGCTATAAAGACACATGCACATGTATGTTTATTGTGGCAATCTACACAATAGCAAAGACTTGGAATCAACCCAAATGTCCATCAGTGACAGACTGGATTAAGAAAATATGGCACATACACACCATGGAATACTATGCAGCCATAAAAAATGATGAGTTTGTGTCTTTTGTAGGGACATGGATGCAGCTGGAAACCATCATTCTCAGCAAACTATCGCAAGAACAGAAAACCAAATACTGCACGTTCTCACTCGTAGGTGGGAATTGAACAATGAGATCACTTGGACACAGGAAGCGGAACATCACACATTGGGTCCTATTGTGGAGAGGGGCTTGGGGGATGGATAGCATTAGGAGATATAACTAATGTAAATGATGAGTTAATGGGTGCAGTACACCAACAGGGCACATGTATACATGTGTAACAAACCTGCATGTTGTGCTCATGTACCCTAGAACTTAAAGTATAATTTAAAAAAAGAAAACTAGAAAGAAGCTCTCTGAGATGTTCTTTGTGGTGTGCACATTCATGAAAAGAGTTAAAACTTTCTTTTCATTCAGCAATTGGGAAACACTGTTTCTGCCCATTCTGTGAATGGATATTTCTGAGCTCATTGAGGCAAATAGGGGAAAAGTGAATATTCCAGGATGAAACCCAGAAGGAAGCTATCTGACAACCCAATTTCTCATGTCTGCATCCATCTCGCACAGGTAAACTTTTTTTTTTTGATTCAGCAGTTTGAAAACACTGTATTCGTAGAATCTGCAAAGGGATATTTGAGAGTGCATTGAAGCCAATGGTGGCACAGCTAATATGCGAGATATAAACTAGTTGGAAGGTCTCTGAGAAACTGATTTGTGATGGGTACATTCATCTCATAGAGATAAACCTTTCTTTTCATTCAGCATTTTGGAAATACTGTTTTTGTAAAATATGCGAGAGGATATCTGGGAGCACATTGAGGCCTATGGTGAAAAAGAAAATATCTTCAGATAAAAACTAGAAAGAAATTTTCTGAAAAACTGCTTTGTGATGTGTGCATTCACCTCACAGAGGTAAACGTTTCATTTGATTCAGCAGTTTGGAAACACTCTTTTTGTCCATTCTGCGAATGGACATTTGGGAGCTCCTTGTGGCCAATGGTGAAAAAGTGAATCTCCCAGGATAAAAAATAGAAGAAAGCACTCTGAGAAACAGATTTGTGATGTGTATATTCATCTCACAGAGATAAACCTTTCTTTTCATTCAGCAGTTTGGAAATACTGTTTCTGTACTCTCTGCAAATGGACATTTGTGAGTGCATTGAGGCCTATGGTGAAAAAGAAAATAACTTCAGGTAAAAACTAGAAAGAATCATTCTGAGAAATTGCTTTGTGGTGTGTACACTCATAGAGTTAAAACTTTCTCTTGACTTATCAGTTGGGAAACACTGTTTTTATCCATTCTGTGAATGCACCATTTGGAGCTGAAAGAAGCCAAAGGCGAAAAAGTGAATATCCCATGATAAACATTTTTAAAAAGCTGTCTGTGGAACTGCTTTGTGATGTGTGATTATGTCTCACTAATTTAAAACTTTCTTTTCATTCAGCTCTTTGGAAACACTGTTTTTGTCTATTCTGTGAATGGACATTTGGAAGCTCATTGAGGCCAAAGGTGAAAAAGCGAATATCACCAGATAAAAACTAAAAGGAAATTATCTGAGAAACTGCTTTGAGATGTGTGTATTCATCTCACAGAGTTAAACCTTTCCTTTCACTCAGCAGTTCAGAAATGCTGTTTTTGTAGAGTCTGTGAAGGGACATTTGGGAGTGCATTGAGGCCTATGGTGAAAAAGAAAATATTTTCAGATAAAAACCAGAAAGAAGATTTCTGAGAAACTGCTTTGTGATGCATGCATTCATCTCACAGTATTAAACAGTTCTTTTTATTCAACAGTTTGGAAACAATATGTTTCTCCATTACACAAATGGACCTTTTTGAGGTTATAGAGGCCAAGTCCAAAAAGTGAATATCCCCAGAAAGAAACTACAAGGAAGCTATCTGACAAACCACTTTGCGATGTATACATTCATCTCACAGAGTTAATCCTTTCCTTTCATTCAGTAGTTTGGAAACATTGTTTCTGTAGAATCTTCAAAGGGATATTTGGGAGTGCATTGAGGCCTATGGTGAAAAAGGATATATCTTCAGATAACAACCAGAAAGAAGCTTTCTGAGAAACTGCTTTGTGATGTGTGCATTCATCTCACTGATTCAAACTGCTCTTTGGATTCAGCCATTTGGAGCCACTATTTTTTATCCATTCTGTGAATAGATATTTGGAAGCTTCTGGAGGATAATGGAAGAAAAGCGAATATCATGGGATAAAATGTAGAAGGTAGCTATCTGAGAAACTGCTTTGTGGTGTGGGTATTCATCTTGCAGAATTAAAACCTTCTTTTCATTCAGCAGTTTGGAAACACTGCTTTTGTAGAATCTGTGAAAGGATATTTGGGAGGACATTGAGGCCTTTGTTGAACAAAATATATTCAGATAAAAACTAGAAACTTCCTGAGAAACTGCTTTGTGATGTGTGCATTCATCTCACAGAGTCAAATAATTCTTTTGATACTGCACTTTGAAAACACTGCTTTTGTCCATTCTGTTAATGGACATGTGGGAGCTCTTTGAGGCCAATGGTGAAAAAGTGACTATCCTCAGATACAAATTAGAAGGAAGCTATGTTAGAAACTGCTTTGGGATGTGTGCATTCAATTCACAGAGATAAACCTGGCTGTTCATTCAGCAGTTTGGAAACACTGTAGTTGTAGATTCTGTAGAGGATATTTGGGAGCACATTGAGGCCTAATGTAAAAAGAAAATATTTTCAGACAAAAACTAGAAAGAAGCTTTCTGAGAAACTTATTTGTGATGTGTTCATTCAACTCACAGAGTTATACCACTATTTTGATTCAGCAGTTTGGAAGCACTTTTTTTGTTCATTTTGCAAGTGGACCTTTGGGAATTCATTCGGACCACTGGTCAGAAAGCAAATATCACCAGATTAAAACTAGAAGAATGTAATCTGAGAGACCACTTTGTGATGTGTGTATTAATCTCACAGAGGTAAAATTTTCTTTTGATTCGGTAGTTTGAAAACACAGTTTTTGTCCGTTCTGTGAATTGTCATTTGGGAACTCACTGAGGCCAATGGCTAAAAAGCGAATATCCCCAGATCAACACTAGAAGGAAGCTATCTGAGGAACTGTTTTGTGATGTTTGCATTCATCTCGCAGAGTTACACCTTCCTTTTCATTTAACAGTTGGAAACACTGTTTTTGTAGAATCTACAAAGGGGTATTTTGGAGCACATTGAGGCTTATGGTGAAAAGGAAAATATCTTCAGATAAAAACTAAAAAGAATATTTCTGAGAAAGTGCTTTGTCATGCGTGCATTCTTTGCATAGAATTAAACATTTATTTTGATCCAGCAGTTTGGAAACACTGTTTTTATCTATTCTGCAAAAGGACATTGGAAGGTCATTGATGCCAATGGACAAAAAGGTAATATCCTGGGACAAAAATTGGAAGGAATGTATCTGAGAGACTGCTTTGTGATGTGTGTATTCATCTCACAGAGGTAAAATGTTCTTTGGATTCTGCAGTTTAGAAACACTTTTTCGTCCCTTATGTTAGTAGACATTTGGGAGCTAATTGAGGCCAATGGCCAAAAAGCAAATATCTCTGGAAAAACACTACAAGGAAGCTATCTGAGAAACTGACATGTGATGTGTGCATTCATGTCACAGAGTTAAATATTTGTTTTCATTCAGCAGTTTGGAAACACTGTTTTTGTACTTTCTGTGAATGGACATTTGGGAGCACATTGAGGCCTATGGTGAAAAAGAAAATATCTCCAGATAAAAACTAGAAGGAAGCTTTCTGAGAAAGTGCTTTGTGTTGAGAGCATTCATCTCACAGAGTTAAAGTTTTCTTTTTATTCAGCAGTTTGGAAACACTGTTGTTGCCCATTTTGCAAATGGACATTTGGGAACTCATTGAGGCCAATGGCCAAAAAGCAAATATCCTCAGATAAACACTAAAAAGAAGCTCTTTGAAAAACTGTTTTGTGATGTATGCATTAATCTCACAGAGGTCCACCTTACTTTTCATTTGGCAGTTTGGAAACACTGTTTTTGTAGAATCTGCGAAGGGATATTTGGGAGCACCTTGAGGTCTATGGTGAAAAAGAAAATATATTCAGACAAAAAAACAGAAAAAAATTTCCTGAGAAACTGCTTGGTGATGTGTACATTCATCATATTACAGAGTTAAACCTTTCCTTTGACTCAGCAGTTTGGAAACCCTGCATTGTCCATTCGGAAGATGGACATTTGGGAGCTCATTGAGGCCAGTGGCCAAAAAGCAAATATCCCCCGATAAAAACTAGATGGAAGCTATCTGAGAGACCCCTTTGTGGTGTCTGCATTCATCTCACAGAGATACACCTTTCTTTTCATTCAGCAGTTAGGACACACTGATTTTGGAGAATCTGTGAAGGGATTTGTTGGAGCACATTGAGGTCTATGTTGAAAAAGAAAATATCTACAGATAAAAAGTATAAAGAAGCTTTCTGAGAAACTGCTTTTGATGTGTGCATTTGTCTCACAGAGTTAAACCACTGTTTTGATTCAGCAGTTTTGGAAATATGCTTTTTGTCCATTCTCCAAATGGATATTTGGGAGGTCATTGAGGCCAATAGCAAAAAGGGAAACAGCCCTGCATAAACACTAGAAGGAAGCATTCCGAGAAACTGTTTTTTGATGTGTGCATTCATCTCACAGAAGTACACCTTCCTTTTAACTCAGTTTTTGGGAAACACTGTTTTTGTAGAATCTGCGAAGGAATATTTGGGAACACATTGAGGGCTATGGTGAAAAAGAAAATATCTTCAGATAAAAACTAGAAAGAAGCTTTCTGAGAAACAGATTTGTGATGTGTGCATTCATCTCACAGAGGTAAACCTCTCTTCTGATTCAGCAGTTTGGAAACACTGTTTTTCTCCTTTTTGCAAATGGACATTTCAGAGCTCATTTAGGCCAATGAGAAAAAAATGAATATCCCAGGATAAATATAGGAAGGAATCTCTGAGAGACTGCTTTATGATATGTTCATTCACCTTTCAGAGTTAAACCTTTCTATTGGTTCAGCAGTTTGGAAACACTGCTTTTGTCCATTCTGTGAATGGATATTTGCCAGCTCATTGAGGCCAATGGCCAAGAAGTGAATATCTGCTGGTAAATACTGAAAGGAAAGCATCTCAGAAATTTCTTTGTGATTTGTGCATTTATATCACAGAATTCCACCTCCCTTTTTACTCAGCAGTTTGGAAACACTGTTTTGGTATAATCTATGAATGGATATTTGGGAGTACCTCGAGGTCTATGGTGACAAAGAAAATGTCTTGAGATAAAAAGTAGAAAGAAGCCTTTTGAGAAATTGCTTTGTGATGTGTACAGAGTTAATCCTTTCTTTTGATTCAGCAGTTTGGAAACACTGCTTTGTCCATTCTGTGAAGGGACATTTGGGAGCTCATCGAGGACAATAGCCAAAAAGTGAATATCCCCAGATACAAACTAGAAGGAAGGCATCTGAGAGACCCCTTTGTGATGTGCTAAACCTCTCTTTTCATTAAGCAGTTTGAAAACACTGTTTTCAAACATTGTTTGAAATGGCCAAAGAGCAAATATTCCCAGATAGAAACTAGAAGGAAGTTCTGTGAGAAACCATTTTGAGACGTGTGCATTCATCTCACAGAGTTTAAGCCTGTATTTTCATTCAGCAATTTGGAAACGTTGTTTTTGTAGAATCTGCACAGGGATACTTGGGAGTGCATTCAGGCCTATGGTGTAAAAGAAAATATCTTCAGATAAAACCTAGAAAGAAGCTTTCTGAGAAGCTGCTTTGTGATTTGTGCATTCATCTCACAGTGTTAAACTTTTCATTTCTTTCTGCAGTTTGGAAACACTGTTTTTCTCCATTTTCCAAATGGACATTTGGGAGCTCAATGAGGCCAAGGGCCAAAAAGTGAATATCCCCGGATAAAAAGTTGAAGGAAGCTATCTGAGAAACCACTTTATGATATGTGCATGCACCTCACAGAGTTACACCTTTCTTTTCATTCAAGAGTATGGAAACAATGTTTTTGTAGAATCTGTAAAGGGTTACTTTGGACCACCTTGAGGCCTATGGTGAAGCAGAAAATATCTTCAGATAAAAATTATAAAGAAGGTTTCTGAAAAATTTCTTCATAGTGTGTGCACACATCTCACAGATTTAAACCTTTCTCTTTCTTTGGCACTTTAGAAACACAGCTTTTCTCTATTCTGCAAATGGACTTTTGGGAGCTCAATGAGACCAATTGCCAAAACATGAATACATCCAGATAAAAACTAGAAGGATGCTATCTGATAGACTGCTTTGTGATGTGTGCATTCAACTACCAGAGGTAAACCTTTCTTTTCATTCAACAGTTTGGGAAAACTGCAATTGTAGAATCTGTGAAGGGGTATTTGGGAGCACATTGAAGCCTATGGTGATAATTATAATATCTTCAGATAAAAATTAGAAAGAAGCTTTCTGAGAAATTTCTATGTAATGTGTGCATTCATCTCACAGAGTTAAGCTGTCCAACCATTCTTTTGATTCAGCAGTATGGAAGGAGTGTTTTTGTCCATTCTGTGAAAGGTCTTTTGGGAGTTCATTGAGGCCAATGTTGAAGAAGTGAATATACCCGGATAAAATGTAGAAGAGTGATATCTGAGAAACCACTTTGTGATGTGTGCATTCATCTTGCAGAGTTAAAGCTTTTAATTTCATTCAGCATTATGGAAACACTGTTTTTGTAGAATCTGTGAAGGGATATTTGGGGGAGCATTGAGGTCTATGGTGAAAAAGTAAATATCTTCAGATAAAACCTAGAAAGAAGTTTCAGAGAAACTGTCCTATGATGTGCACATTCACCTCACAGAGTTAAACATTTCTTTTGATTCAGCAGTTTGGAAATATTGTTTTTATCCATCCTGTGAATGGACATTAGGGAGCTCATTGAGGCCAATGGCCAAAAAGCAAATATCCATGGATGGAAACTACAAGGAAGCTATCTGATAAAACGCTTTGTGATGTGGGCATTTATCTCACAGAGTTAAAACTCTCTTTTCATTCAAAAGTTTGGAAACAATGTTTTCATAGAATCTGGGAAGGGACACTTGTTAGCGCATTTAGCCCTACAGTTTAAAAGAAAATATCTTCAAATAAATATTAGAAAGAACCTTTCTGAGAAACTGCTTTGAGATGTACGCATTCATCTCACAGAGTTAACCAATTCTTTAGGTTCAGCCATTTGGACCACTGTTTTTCTCCAGTCTGTGAATGGACATTTGGGAGTGCAGATTCCAATGGCCAAAAAGTGAATATCCCCAGAGAAAAACTAGATGGAAGCCATCAGAGAAACCACTTTGTGATGTATGCAATCATCTTGCAGAATTACAACTTTCTTTTCATTCAGCACTTTGGAAACACCACTTTTGTAGAATATGGGGAGGCATATTTGGGAACGGATTTAGGCCTATAGTGAAAAAGAAAATATCTTCAGATAAAAGCAAGAAGGAAGCTTTCTGAGAGACTGCTTTGTGACGTGTGCACTCATCTCACAGGGTCAAACTTTTCTTTTGATTCTACTGTTTGGAAACACTGTTTTCTCCATTCTGTGAATGGACATTTGGGAGCTCATTGAGGTCAATAAAGGAAAAGTGAATATTTTCGGGGAAAAAAAAGAAGGAAGCTATCTGAGAAACCACTTTGTGATGTTCTCATTCATTTCACAGACTTAAAGTTAATTTTATTTCAGCAGTATGGAAACATAGTCGTTGTAAAATCTGTGAAGGGATATTTGAGAGAGCTTTGAGGTCTGTGGTGAAAAAGAAAGTATCTTCAGACAAAAACTAGAAAGAAACTGTGAGAAAGTGCTTTGTGATGTGTGCATTCATCTCACAGAGTTAAACCTTTCTTTTTATTTAGCAGTTTGGAAACTGTTTTTCTCCATTCTGTGAATGGGCATTTGAGAACTCACTGAGGTCAATGGCCAAAAAGTGAATATCTGAGGGTTAAAACTAGAAGGAAGCTATCTGAGAAAACACTTCCTGATAGGTGCATTCATCATGCAGAGTTAAAGCTTTATTTTCATTCAGCAGCTTTAAACACTGTTTCTCTAAGGGATATTTGGGAGCTCATTGAGGCATATAGTGAAAAAATATATCTTCAGATAAAAACTAGAAAGAAGCATTCTGAGAAACTGCTTTGTGATTTGAGCATTCATGTCACACAGTTAAATCGTTCTTTTGATTCAGCATTTTGGAAACACTGTTTTTCTTAATTCTACCAATGGACATTTGGGAGCTCATTCAGGTCAATGGCCAAAAAGGGAATATACTCAGATAAAAACTAGAAGTAAACTACCTGAGAAACTGCCTTGAGATGTGTGCATTCATATTGCAGAGTAAAAACTGTCAGTTCAATCAGCAGTTTGGAAACACTATTTTTGTAGAATCTGTGAAGAGATATTTGGGATTGCATTGAGGCCTGTGGTGAAAAACTAAATATCTTCAGATGAAAACTAGAAAGAATCTTTCTGAGAAACTGCATTGTGATGTGTGCATTCATCTCACAGAGTTAAGCTTTCTTTTGATTTTGTAGTTTGGAAACACTGCTTTTGTCCCTTCTGCAAATGGACATATGAGATCTCTTAGAGGCCAATGACCAAAAAGTAGAATATCCCCAGATTAAAACTAGAAGGAAGCTGTCTGAGAAATTGCTTTGTGATGTGTGCATACTTCTCACAGAGTTAAAAATTTCCTTTCTTTCAGCCGTTTGGAAACAGTGTTTTTACAGAATCTGTAATTGAATATTTTTGAGTGAATTGAAGCCTATGGTGCAGAAGAAAATATCTTCAGATAAAAACTAGAAAGAAGCTTTCTGAGAAACTTCTTTGTTATGTGTGCATTCATCTCACAAAGTTAAAACATTCTTTTAATTCAGCATTTTGGGAACACCATTTTTATTCATTCTGTGAATAGATGTTTAGGAACTTACTGTGGCCAATAGCAAAAAAGTGAATATTTCCAAATAAAAACTAGAAGAAAGCTATCTGATGGACTGCTTATTGATGTGTTAATTCACATCATGGAGGTAAAGCTTTGTTTCATTCAGCAGATTAGAAACACTGTTTTTGTCGGAACTGTGAAGGGATATTTGAGAGCGCATTGAGGCCCATGGTGAAACAGAAAATACGTTCAGATAAAAACTGGAAAGAAGCTTTCTGAGAAACTGCTTTGTGATTTGTGCATTCATCTCACAGAGTTAAGCCTTTCTTTTGATTCAGCAGTTTGAAAACACGGTTTTTCTCTATTCTGGGTATGGACATTTGAGAGCTCATTGAGGCCAATGGCCAAAAAACTAATATCCCCATATACAAACTAGATGAACACTATCTGAGAAATAGCTTTGTAATGGGTGCATTCATTTCACTGAGTTACAAATTTCTTTTCATTCAGCAGTCTGGAACCCTTCTTTTTGTGAAATATGCAAAGGGATATTTGGGAGCTCATTGAGGCTTATGGTGAAAAAGAAATTATCTTCAGATGAAAACTAGAAACAAGCTGTCTGAGAAACTGCTTTGTAATGCACACATTCATCTCACAGAGGTAAACCTTTCTTTTGACTCAGCAGCTTGGAAACAGTGTTTTTGTCCATTCTGCAAATGGATGTTTGGGAGCTCATTGAGGCCAACAGCCAAAAACTGAATATCCCCAGATAAGAAATAGAAGGAAACTACCTGTGACACAGCTTTGCAATGTGTACATTCATCTCACAGACATAAAGTTTGGTTTCATTTAGCAGTATGGAAAAACAATTTTTGTGGAATCTGCGAAGGGATATTTGGGACCGTGTTGAGGTCTATGGTGCAAAAGAAAATACCTTCAGATAGAAACTAGAAAGAAGACTTTTGGGAAACTGCTTTGTGATGTGTGCATTCATCTCACAGAGTTAAACTTTTATTTTGATTCAGCAGTTTGGAAACACTGTTTTTCTCCATTCTGTGAAAGGACATTTGGGAGTTCCTTGAGGCTAATGTCCAAAAAGTTAGTATTTGCAGATAAAACTAAAAAGAAGCTGTCTGAGAAAATGCTTTTTGATGTGGGTATTCATCTCACAGAGTTAAAGCTTTCTTTTCATTCAGAAGTTTTAAACACTGTTTTTTATCAAATCTGTGAAGGGATTTTTCAGAGCACATTGAGGCCTATGGTGAAAAATAAAATATCTACAGATAAGAATTAAAAAGAAGCTTTCTGAGAAACTGCTTGTGATGTGTACATTCACATCACAGAGTTAAAGGTTTCTATTGACTCAGTTGTTTGGAAACACTGCTTTTCTCCCTTCTGCAAATGAACATTTAGGAGGTCATTCAGGCTAGAGGTAAAAAAGCATATACACCTGGATAAAAACTGGAGGAAAGCTGTCTGAGAAACAGCTTTGAGATGTGTGCATTCATGTCATAAATTTCAACCTGTCTGTGCATTCAGCAGTTTGGAAACCCTGTTTTATAGAATCTGCAAAGGGATATTTTAGAGCACATTGAGGCCTATGCTGAAAAAGAAAATATCTTCAGATAAAAACTAGAAAGAAACCGTATGAGAAAGTGTTTTGTGATCTTTGCATTCACATCACAGAGTTAAGACTTTCTTTTGATACAGTAGTTTGGAAACCCTTTTATTGTCCATTCTATGAATGGACATTTGGGAGCTCATTGAGTCCAAGGGCAAAGCAGCAAATATCCCCGGATAAATACTAGAAAGAATTTATCTGACCAACAGCTTTGTGATGTGTGCATTCATTTAGCAGAGTTCAACATTTCTTTTCATTCAGCAGTTTGGAATCACTGGTTTTGTAGAACCTGGGAAGTGATATTTGGGAGCCCATTGGGGCCTACAATGAAGGAGAAAATATCTTCAGGTGAAAACTAGAAAGAAACCTTCTGAGAAACTACTTTGTGATGTGTGATTTCATCTCAAATATTAAACAGTCCTTTTGATTCAGCAGTTTGAAAAAAGCATTTTTTTCCATTATGTGAATGGATATTTGGGAGCTCTTTGGGGCCAATGGTCAACAAGAGATTATCCCCAGATGAAAACTACAAGGAAGTTATCTGAGAAACCACTTTGAGAAGTGTGTATTCATTTCACCGGGTTAAACCTGTCTGTTAACACTGCAGTTTGGAAACACTGTTTTTGTAGAATCTTTGAAGGGTTATTTGGGAATGCATTGAGGCCTCGATGAAAAAGAAAATATCATCAGATACAAACTAGAAAGAAGCTTTCTGAGAAACTGCTTTGTGATGTGTGCATTCATCTCATATTATTAAACCTTGCTATTGGTTCAGTTGTTTGAACAAATTTTTTTTGTGCATTCTGCAAATGGACATTTGGAGCACATTTAGGCCAGCAAAAATAAAGGAAATGTCCCTAGATAAAAACTAGGAGGAATCCATCTGAGAGACCCCTTTGTAATGTGTGCATTATATCTTGCAGAGTTAAACCTTTGTTTTCACTCAGCAGTTAGGAAACACAGTTATTGTGCATTCTGTGAATAGACATTTGGCAGCTCATTGAATCCAGCGGTGAGAAAGTGAATATCCCCAGAAAAAAAGCTAGAAGGAGACTATCTGAGAAATTGATTTTTCATATATGCATCCATGTCACAGAATTAAATCTTTGTTTTAATTAAGCAGTTTGAAAACATGGTTTTTGTAGAATTCCCCAAGGCATATTTGGGAGCTCATGGAGGCTAATGTCAAAAAAGCAAATATCTCGATATATAAACTAGAAGGAATCTATCAGAGAAACTGAATTGTGATGTGTGAATTCATCTCACTGGTTTGAACCTTCCTTTCCATTCAGCAGTTAAGCAAAACTGTTTTTGTTCATACTACGAATTGACATTTTGGAGCACATTAAGGCCTATGGTGAAAAAGAAAATGTATTCAGATGAAAGGGGAACGAAGGTTTCTGAGAAACTGCTCTGTGATGTGTGCATTCATGTCACAGAGTTAAAGCTTTCTTTCTATTCAGCAGTTTGGAAAAACTGTTTTTGTCCATTCTGTGAATGGACATCAGGGAGCTAATTGAGGCTAATGGCAAAAAATAAAATATCCAATGATAAAAACTAGCAGGAATCTATCTGAGATTCCTTCAGAGACCCCTTTGAGATATGTGCATTCATTTTGCAGTTGAATCTTTCTTTTCATTCAGCAGTTTGGAAACACTGTTGTTGTCCATTCTGTGAATTGACATTTGGGAGATCATTGAAGACAATGGTGAAAAAGTGAATATCCCAGGAAAAAAAATAGAAGGAAGCTGTATGATAAACTGCTTTGTCATGTGTGCATTCATCTCACACATTAAAATTCTATTCACTCAGCAGTTTGGCAACACTGTCTTTGTAGAAACTTTGAAGTGATATTTGGCAGCACATTGAGGCATACAGTGAAAAAGGAAATTTCTTCAGATAAAGCTGTAAAGAATCTTTCTGAGACACTGCTTTGTATGTGAGCAATCTTCTTACAGAGATACACCTTTCTTTTGATTCAGCAGTTTGAAAACACTGCTTTTGTCCATTCTATGAATGGACATTTGCGAGCTCATTGAGGCCAATGGTGAAAAAGGAAATATCCCTGGATAAAAACTAGAAAGAAGTTATCTGAGAGACCACATTGTGATGTGTGCATTCATTTTGCAGGGTTAAACTTTTCTTTTCATTCAGCAGTTTGGAAACACTGTTTTCATAGGGTCTGTGAAGGAATATTTGGGAGCACACTGAGACCTATGGTGAAAAAGAAAATATCTTCCAATAAAAAGTAGAAGGAAGCTTTCTGATAAACTGCTTTGTGATGCTTGTATTCATCTGACAGAGTTCAATCTTTCTTTTGATTCACTAGTTTGGAAACACTGTTTTTGTCCATTCTGTGAATGGACATTTCGGAGCTCAGTGAATCCAGTGGTGAAAAAGTGAATATCCCCAGAAAAAATCTAGGAGGAAGCTATCTGAGAAACCGATTTGTCTTGTGAGCATTCATGTCCCAGAGATAAATCTTTCTTTTAATTTAGCAGTTTGAAAACACGGTGTTTGTAGAATCCCTCAAACTATGTTTGGGAGCTCATGGAAGCAAATGGTGAAAAAGAAAATGCCCCATTATGTAAACTAGAAGGAATCTATCAGATAAACTGAATTGTGATATGTGCATTAATCTTGCAGATTTAAACCTTCCTTTTCATTCAGCAGTTTGTAAAACTGTTTCTGTTCATCTTATGAATGGACACTTTGGAGTGCATTGATTTTGGAGTGCATTGAGGCCTATGGTGAAAAAGAAAATATCGTCAGATAAAAACTAGAAAGAAGGTTTCTGAGAAACTGCTGTAAGATGGGTGCATTCATCTCACAGTTTTAAAACTTTCTTTTTATTCAGCAGTTTGAAAGCACTGTTTTTGTCCATTATGTGAAGGGGCATTAGGGAGCTCATTGAAGTCAATGGTGAAAAATGAATATCCCTAAATAAAAACTAGAAAGAAGCTATCTGAGAGACCCCTTTGTGATGTGTGCATTCATCTCACATACATAAATATTTCTTTTCATTCAGCAGTTTGGAAACACTGTTTTTGTAACATCTGCCATGGCATATTTTGGAGTGCTTGGAGGCCTATGGTGAAAAAGAAAATATCTTCAGATGAAAACTAGAAAGAAGCTTTCTGAGAAACTGCTTTGTGATGTGCACATACATGTCACAGAGTTAAAGCTTTCTTTTGATTCAGCAGTTTGGGAACACCATTTTTGTCTATTCTGCAAATGGACATTTGGGAGCTTATTGAGGCTACAGGTGAAAATCAAATATCCAAGGAAAAAAACTAGAAGGAAGCCATCTGAGACTCCACTTGTTGATGTATGCATTCATCTCGCAGAGTTAAACCTCCTTTTGATTCAGCAGTTTAGAAAAACTCTTCATCTCCACTCTGTGAATGGACATTTGGGATCTCTTTGAGGCCAATAGCAAAAAAAAAAAGAATATCCCAGTATTAAAACTAGGAGGTACCTATCTGAGAAACCACTTTGTGATATGTGCATTCATCTTACAGAGTTAAACCTTTCTTTTAACTCAGCAGTTTGAAATCACTATTTTTGTAGAATCTTCGAAGGGATGCTTGGGAGTGCCTTGAGGTCTATGGGAAAATGAAAATATTTTCAGATAAAAACTAGAAAGAAGCTTTCTGAGAAATTGCTTTGTGATGTGTGCATTCATCTAAGAGACTTTTGATTCAGCAGTTTGGAAATACTGCTTTTTTTCAATTCTGCAAATGGACATTTCCAAGCTCCTTAAGGCCCATGGTAGAAAAGCAAATATCCCTGTGTAAAAACTAGATGGAAGTTATCTGAGAAACGGGTTTGTAATATGTACATTCATCTTACAGAGTTAGACCTTTCTTTTCATTCAGCAATTTGGAAACAGAGTGTTTGTAGAATCTCCAAGGCATATTTGGGACAACTTTGAGGCCTACGGTGAAGAAGAAAATATCTTCAGATAAAAGATAGGAAGAAGTTTTCTGAGAAACTGTTTTGTGATGTGTGCATTCATCTCACAGAGTTAAACGTTTCTTTTTATTCAGCAGTTTGGAAACACTGTGTTTGTCCATTCTACAAATGGACATTTGGGATCTCATTGATGCCCACAGCAAAAAAGCAAATATACCCAGATAAATACTAGAAGGAAGATGTCTGATTAACTGCTTTGTGATGTGTGCATTCACCTCGCAGATTTAAACATTTCCAATCATTCAGTAGTTTGGAAGCACTGTTTTTGTAATATCCATGAAGGGATATTTGGCAGCTCATTGAGACTTATGGTGAAAAAGAAAGTATCTTCAGGGAAAAACTAGAAAGAAGCTTTCTACAAAACTGCTTTTTGTTGTGTGCATTCATCTCACAGAGTTAAACCTTTCTTTTGATTCGTACCAAAACACTGTTTTGGTCCATTCTGTGAATGGACATCTGTCAGGTCATCGAGACCAAGGGCGAATAAGTGAATATCCCCAGGTATAAACTAGAAGGAAGCTATCTGATAAACCACTTTGTGATACATGCATTGATGTAACAGATTAAAGATTTCTTTTCATTCAGTAGTTTCAAAAAACTCTTTTTGTAGAATCTGTGAATGGATATTTGGGAATGAATTGAGGTCTAGTGAGAAAAAGAAAATATCTTCAGATAAAAACTAGAAAGAAGCTTTCTGTGAAACTGCTTTGTAATGGGTGCATTCGTCCCACAGTTTTAAAACTTTCTTTGGATTCCGTAGTTTGGAAACAAAGTTTTTGTGCATTCTCTGAGTGGAGATTTTAGAGCTCATGGGGTCCAATGGAAAAAAAGAGAATATCCTTAGATAAAACTAGATGGAAGCCATCAGAGAAAAGGAAGTATGATGTGTGCATTCATCTCATAGTATTAAACTTTTTTTTTCACCCAGCAGTTTGTAAACACTGTTATTGTACATTATGTGAATGAACATTTTGGATCACATTGAGGCCTATGGTGTAAAACAAAATATCTTCAGATAAAAACTAGAAAGAAGCTTTCTGAAAAACTGCTTTCTGATGTGTGCATTCACCTCACAGAGCTAAGACGTCCTGTTCATTCAGTATTTTGGAAACACTGTTTTTAAAGAATTTGCAGAATATTTGGGAGTGCATTGAGCCTATGATGAAAATATATTCAGATAAAAACTACAAAGAAGCTTTCTGAGAGACTGTTTTTGTGAGAGAATTTGTGCATTTATCTCACTGAGTTGAACCATTCTTTTGATTCAGCAGTTTGGAAACACTGTCTTGATCCATTCTGTAAATAGACATTTGGAAGCCCTTTGAGGATAACTTCCAAATCAGGAATATCCCCTAATAAAAACTAGAAGGAAGCTATCTGAGAACTGCTTTGTGATGTGGGCATTCATCTCACAGAGTTAAACATTTATTTTCATTGAGCTGTTTGCAAACACTGTTTTTGTAGAATACGCAAAGGGATATTTTAGTGCATTGAGGCCTCTGGTGAAAAAGAAAATATACTGAGAGAAAAACTAGAAGGACGTTTTCTGAAAAACTGCTTTGTAATGTGTTCATTCATCTCACAGAATTAAAACTTTCTTTTGTTTCAGCAGTTTGGAAACACTGTCTTTGTCCATTGTGCGAATGGGCATTTGGGAACTCATTAATGCGAATGGCCGAAAAGTAAACATCCCCTGATAAAAACTAGAAGGAAGCTATCTGAGAAACCACTTTGTGATGTGTGCATTAATCTCACAAAACTAAAACATTCTTTTAACTCAGCAGTTTGCAAAATCTCTTTTTGTAGAATCTTTGATGGGCTATTTGGGAACGCATTCAGGCCTATGCTGAAAAAAAATATATCTTCAGATAAAAACAAGAAGGAAGCTTTCTGAGAAACTGCTTTGTTGTGTGAGCAGTCACCCCACATAGTTAAATGTTTCTTTTGATTAAGTAGTTTGGAAACACTGTTTTTGTCCATCCTGTGAATAAATATTTGGGAACGCATTGAGGAGAAGGGCCAACAAAAGAATATCCATGGATAAAATCTATAAGGAGGCTATCTCAGAAACAACTTTGTGATGAGTGCATTAATCTCACAGAGTTACACTTATCTTGTCATTCAGCAGTTTGGAAATACTGTTTCTGTAGAATCTGCAAAGGGGTATTTGGGAGCATTTTGAGGCCTATGGTGAAAAAGAAAATACCTTCTGGATAAACCCAGAAAGATGCTTTGTGAGAAACTGCTTTGTGATATGTGCATTCATCTCCCAGAATTAAACTTTTCTTTTGATTCAGCAGTTTGGAAACACTGTTTTTCTCCATTCTGTGAATGGACATATGGTAGCTCATTGAGGTAAAGGGCCAAAAAGTGAATAAAAACTAGAAAGAAGCTATCTGTGAAACTGTTTTGTGATGTGTGCATTCATCTTGTGGAGTTAAACTTTATTTTCATTCAGCAGTTTGAAAACACTTTTTCTAGAATCTTCAAAGGGATATTTGGGAGTGCTTTGAGGCCTATGGTGGAAAAGAATATATGTTCACAGAAAAATTAGAAAGAAGCACTCTGAGAAACTGTTTTGTGATGTATGCATTCATCTCATAGAGTTAAACCTTTCCTTTGATTCAGCAGTTTGCAAACACTGTTGTCCATTCTGCAAATGGGTATTTCAGAGCTCTTAAAGGCCAATGGCCATACAGCAAGTATCCTTGGATAAAAAGTAGAAGGAAGGTGTCTGAGTGACCACCTTGTGATGTGTCCATTCATCCGTAGATTCAGCAGTTTGGAAGCATTGTTTTTGTAGAATCTGCTAAGGGATACATGGGAGCACTTCGAGGCCTTTAGTGAAAAAGAAAATATCTTCAGATAAAAACTAGAAAGAAGATTCCTCAGAAACTGTTTTGTGATGGGTGCATTCATCTCACAGAGTTAAACCTTTCTTGTGATTCAGTAGCTTGGAAACACTGTTTTTGAGCTCATTGAGGCCAATGGACAAAAAGCTAATATCCTGGAAAAACTAGAAGGAAGCTATCTGAGAGACTGCTTTGTGATGTGAGCATTCCTCTCATGAAATTAAACCTTTCTCTTTGATCAGCATTTTGGAAACACTTTTTTTTTTTTTTTTTTTTTTTGTAGAATCTTTGAAGGGATATATGGGAGTGCATTGAGGCCTATGGTGAAAAAGTAAACAACTTCACATAAAACTAGCAAGTGGTTTTCCGAGAAACTGTTTTGTTATGGATTTATTCATCTCACAGAGTTAAACCGTTTTTTTGATTCAGCAATTTGGAGACACTGTTTTTATCCATTCTGCGACTGGATATTTGAGAGCTTGCTGAGGCCAATGGGCAAAGAGTGAATATCCCCAGATAAAAACTAGAAGCAAGCTATCTGAGACACCACTTTGAGATGTGTGCATTTATCTCATGGAGTTAAAACTTTGTTTCATTCACCGGTTTTGAAACATGTTTTTTTCAGAATTGGCAAAGGGATATTTGGGGGTGCCTTTAGGCTCATGATGATAAGGAAAGTATCTTCAGATAGAAGCTAGAAAGAACCTTTCTGAAAAACTGCTTTTTGGTGTGTGCATTCATCTTGCAGAGTTAAATCATACTTTCAATTCAGCAGCATGGACACACCTTTTTTGTCCATTCTGCAAATGGCCATTTTGGAGCTCATTGAAGTCAATGGGCAAAAAGGGAATATCCCCGGACACAAACTAGAAGAAAGGTATCAGAGAAACTGCGTTATGATATGTGCTTTGATCTAGCAGAGTTAAACCTTTCTTTTCATTCAGCAGTTTGGAAACACTGCTTTTGTAGTATCTGCGAAGGGATAATTGGGAGTGCATTGAGGCCAATGGTGAAAAATACAATGTCTTTAGATAAAAACTAGAAGGAAGCTATCTGAGAAACCACTTTGTGATGTTTAACTTTGTGATGTGTGCATTCATCTCACACAGTTAAACATTTCTTCTGTTTCAGAAGCTGGAAACATTGTTTTTATCCATTCTGTAAATGGATATTTGGGAGTTCATTGAGGGCAATGCACAAAAAGCTGAATATCCCCAGATAAAAACTAGAAGGAAGATATCTGAGAGACCACTTTGAAATATCTGCATTCACCTCACAGAATTAAACCTTTCTTTTCATTCACCAGTTTATAAACACTGTTTTTGTGGAATCTGCAAAGGAATATTTGGGAGTGCTTTGAGGCCTATGGTGAAAAAGAAAATATCCTCAGTAAAAAGTGGTAAGCAGCTTTCTGGGAAACTGCTTGGTGATGTGTGTATTCATCCCACATAATTAAGCCTGTATTTTGATTCACCAGCTTGGATACACTGTTTTTTGCATTCTTTTCTTTTCATTCAGCAGTTTGGAAACACTGTTTTTGTAGAATCTGAGAAGGGATATTTGGGAGCGCATTGAGGTCTATGGTGAAGAATAAACTATATTTAGAAAAAAACGAGAAACAAGCTATCTGAGAAACTGCTTTGAGATTTGTACATTCATATCACACAATTAAATGAGCTTTTACATTCAGCAGTTTGCAAATTCTGTTTTTGCCAATTCTGCAAATGAACATTTGGGAGCTCCTTGAAGCCAAGGGCGAAAAAGTGAATATTGCTGGATAAAAACTAGAAGGAAGTTATCTGAGAAACCGATTTGTGATGTGTGCATTCATTTGACAGAGTTAAAACTGTCTTTTCCTTCAACAGTTTGGAAACATTGTTTTTGTAGAAACTGCGAAGGGTTATTTTGTTTCTCATTGAGGGTTATGGTGAAAAAGAAACTATCTTCAGATAAAATAGAAGGAAGCTTTCTGATAAACTGATTTGCTATGTGTGCATTCATCTCACAGTGTCAAACCTTTATTTTCATTCAACAGTTTGGAAACACTGGTTAGGCCATTCAGTGAAAGGACATTTGGGAACTCAATGAGGCCAATGTCCAAAAAGTGAATATCCCCACACAAAAACTAGAAAAATACTATCTGAGAATCCACTTTCTGATGTGTGCATTCATCTTAGAGAATTACACCTTTGTTTTCATTCAGCAGCTTGGAAACACTGTTTTTGTCAAATCTGCAAAGGGATATTTGGGAGCACATTGAGGCCTGTGGTGAAAGAGAAAATATCTTCAGATAAAAAATAGAAAGAAGATTTCTGAGAAACTACTTTGTGATGTATGCATTCATCTCATAGAGTAAAGTTTTGTTTTGATTAAGCAGTTTGGAAACACTGTTTTTGTCAATTCTGCTAATGTATATTTGGGAACTCATTGAGACCAACGGAGCCAAAGTGAATATCCCTGGATGAAAACTAGAAGGAAGCTATCTGAGAAGTTGCTTAGTGATGTGTGCATTTATCTCACTAAGTTACAACTCTCTTTTCAGCTGTTTGGAAAAATTGTTTTTGCAGAATCTGTGACGGAATATATTCGAGCACTTTGAGGCCTATGGTGAAAAAGAAAATATCTCCAGATTAAAACTAGCAAGAAACTTTCTGAGAATCTGCTTTGTGATGTGTGCATTCACCTCACAGAGTTAAAACTTTTTTTTGATTCTTTCTTTTGATTCAGCAGTTTGGACACACTGATTTTCCTCATTCTGAGAATGGACATTTGGGAATTCATTGAGGCTAATGACCAAAAAGTGAATATACCCAGATACGAACTAGACGAAAGCTATCTGAGAAACAACATTGAGATGTGTGCATTCACCTCGCAGAGTTAAATCTGTCTATTTATTTTGTAGCTTGGAAACAGTGTTGTTGTAGAATCTGCAAAGGGATATTTGGGAGCATATTGAGGCCTATGGAGAAAAAGTATGTCTTCAGATAAAAACTAGAAAGAAGCTTTCTGAGAAACTGTTTTGTGATGTGAGCATTCATCTCACAGAGTTAAAATTTTCTTTTGATTCAGCATTTTGGAAACATTTTTTCTGCATTATTTGAGTGGTCATTTTGGGGCTTATTGAGGCCAAAGGCCAAAAAGGGAATATTCCCAGAAGAAAACTACAAGGAAGCTATCTGAAAGATCACTCTGAGATGTGAGCATTCATCTCACAGAGTTAAAGTTTATATTCCTTCACTAGTTTGGAAACACTGTTTTTGTAGAATCTGTGAAGGGATATTAGGAAGTGCATTGAGGTGTATGGTGAAAAAAATATCTTCAGATAAATGCTAGAAAGAAGCTTTCTGAGAAACTCTTCGTGTGCATTCATCTCACAGAGTTAAAACTTACCTTTGAATCAGAATTTTAGAAACACTGTTTTTTGTCATTTTAACATTTGGGAGCTAATTAAGGCCAAAGGCCAAAAATTGAATATGTCCAGATAAAAACTGGAAGCATTTAAACCTTTTTTAAAATTCATTTAGCAGTGTGGAAACACAGTTTCTTGGAATCTGTGACAGGATATTTGGGAGGAAATAAAGGACTATGGTAAAAAAGAAAACATCTTCAGATAAAAATTAGAAAGAAGCTTTCAGAGTAACTGCTTTATGATGTGTGCATTCATTTCACAGAGACAAATGTTTCTTTTGATTCAGCACTTTGGAAACATTGCTTTTGGTGGAACCTGCAAAGGGATATTTGAGAGAGCATTGAGGCCTATTGTGAAAAAGGAAATATCTTCAGATAAAACCTAGAAAAAAGCTTTCTGAGAAACTGCTTAGTGATGGGAGCATTCATCTCACAGAGTAAAACTTGCTTTTGATTGAGCAGTTTGCAAACACTGTTTTTGTAGAATCTGTGAAGGGATATTTTGGAGCACATTGAGGCCTATGGTGAAAAAGGATATATCTTCAGATTAAAAGTGGAAAGAAGCTTTCTGAGAACCTGATTTGTGATGTGAGCATTCATCTCACAGATTTAAACCTTTCATTTGATTGAGTAGTTTGGAAACACTGGTTTTTGAGAATCTTTGAAGGGATATTTGGAGCATGTTGGGGCCTATGGTGAAAAAGGAAATATCTTCAGATAATAACTAGAAAGAAGATTTCTGAGAAACTGCTCTGTGATGTGTGCATTCATTTCACAGAGTGAAAACTTTCTTTTGATTGAGCAGTTTGGAAACTCTCCTTTGTAGAATCTGTAAGGGATATTTGGGAGTGCATTGAGGCCTATGGTGAAAAATGAAATATCTTCAGATAAAAACTAGAAAGAAGCTTTCTGATAAAATTGCTTTGTGATGTGTGCATTCAACTCACAGAGGTAAAGCATTCTTTGATTGAACAGTTCGAAAACACTGTTTTTGTAGAATCTGCAAAGGGATATTTGGGAGTGCATTGAGGCCTATGGTGAAAAAGGAAATATCTTCAGATAAAAACTAGAAAGAAGTTTTCTGAGAAACTGTTCATGATGTGTCCAATCATCTCACAATGTTAAACTTTTCTGTTGATCGAGCAGATATGAAATACTGTTTTGTAGAATCTTCAAAAGGATATTTGGGAATGCATTGAGGTTTGTTGTGTAAAAGGAGATATATTAAGATAAAAAATAGAAGTTTTCTGATAAACTGCTTTGTGATGTGTGCATTCATCTGACAAATTTATGCTTTCTTTTAACTGAGCAGTTTGAAAACACTGTTTCTGTAGTATCTGAGAAACTGCATTGTGATGTGTGCATTCATGTGACAAATTTATACTTTCTTTTAATTGAGCAGTTTGAAAATACTGTTTCTGTAGTATCTGCAAATTTACATTTGGGAGTGCTTTGAGGTCTATGGTAAAAAGAGAAATATCATTAGATATAAACTAGAAAGAACCTTTCTGAGAAACTGCTTTGTGATGTGTGCATTTATCTCACAGTGTTAAAATTTTCTTTTGATTGGACATTTTGGAAACACTGTTTTTGTAGAATCTGCAAAGGCATGTTTGGGAGTGCATTGATGCCTATGGCAAAAAAGGAAATGTCTTCAGATAAAAGCTAGAAAGAAGCATCCTGAGAAGCTGCTTTGTGATGTGTGCATTCATATCACAGAGTTAAAGCTTTCTTTTGATTGAGTAGTGTGGAAACACTGTTTTTGTAGAATCTGTGAAGAGATATTTGGGAGTGCATTGAGGCCTATGGTGTAAAAGGAAATATCTTTAGATGAAATCTAGGAAGATGCTTCCTGAGAAACTGCTTTGCGATGTGTGCATTCATCTCACATAGTTAAACATTTGCTTTGATTGAGCATGTTGGAAACATTGTTTTTGTAGAATCTGCAAAGGAATATTTGAGAAAACATTGAGGCCTATGCTGAAAAGGAAATATCTTTAGATAAACACTAGAAAGAAGCTTTCATAGAAACTACTTGGTGATGTTTTCACTCAAATCAAAGAGTTAAATCTTTGTTTTGATTGAGCATTTTGGAAACACTGTTTTTGAAGAATCTGCGAAGGAATATTTGGGAGGGCACTGAGGCCTGTGGTGAAAAAGGGAATATCCTCAGAATAAAGCTAGGAAAACACTCTGTGAGAAACTACATTGTGATGTGTGCATTCATCACACAGAGTTAAACTTTTGTTTTGAATGGGCAGTTTGGAAACACTGTGTGGAATCTGTGAAGGGTTATTTGGGAGCATTGAGCCCTATGGTGAAACAAGAAATATCTTCAGATAAAAAGTAGAATAAATTTTTCTGAGAAACTGTTTTGTGATACATGCATTCATCTGAAAGAGTTTAACCATTCCTTTGTATGAGCAGTTTGGAAAAACTGTTTTTGTGGAAACTGTGAAATGATATTTGGGAGCACAATGAGGCCTATGGTGAACAGAGAAATATCATCAGATAGAAACTAGAAAGCAGTTTTCCGAGAAAGTGCTTTGCAATGTGTCCATTCATCTCTCAGAGTTAAACGTTTTTTGACTGAGCAGTTTGGAAACACTGCTTTTGTAAAATCTGTGAAGGCATATTTGGGAGCACATAGAGGCCTATCATGGAAAAGAAAATAAGTTCAGATAAGAACTAGAAAGAAGCTTTCTGAGAAACTGCTTTGTGATGTTTCCATTCATCACACAGAGTCAAAACATTCTTTTTGTTGAGCAGATTGGAAACACTGTTTTTGTAGAGTTTGCAAAAGGTTATTTGAGAGTGCATTGAGGCCAACGGTGAAAAAGGAAATATCTTCAGATAAAAAAATAAAAAGTGGCTTTCTGAGAATCTCCTTTGTGATGTGTGCATTCATCTCATAGAGTTAATACTTCCTTTTGATTGAGCAGTTTGGAAACACTGCTTTTGTACAATATGTGAAAGGATATTTTGTAGTACATTGAGACCTATGGTGAAAAGAGAAATATCTTCAGATAAAAACGAGGATGAAGCTTTCTGAGAAACTGCCTTGTGATGTATGTATTCATCTCACAGACCTATAACATTCATTTGATTGAGCACTTTGGAAAAAAATATTTTTGTAGAATCTGCAAGCTGATATTTGGGAGCGCATTGAGTTCTATGATAAAAAGAGAAATATTTTCAGATAAAAACTATAAAGAAACTTTCTGAGAAACTGTTTTGTGAAGTGTGCCTTCTTCTCACAGAGTAAAACCTTTGTTTAGATTGAGCAGATTGGAAACATTGTTTTTGTAGAATCTGTGAAGGGATATTTGGGAGCGCATTGAGGACTATGGTGAAAAAGAAAATATCATCAAATAAAGCTAGAAATAAACTTTCTGAGAAACTGCTTTGTGATGTGTTTATTCGTCTCACAGGGTTAAAATTTTCTTTTGATTGAGCAGATTGGAAACACTGTTTTTGTAGAGTCTCTGAATGAGTATTTGGGAGCCCATTGAGGCCTATGGTGAAAAGGAAATATCTTCACATAAAAACTAGAAAGAAGCTTTCTGAGAAACTGCTTTGTGATACGTGCATTCATCTCACAGAGTTAAACCTTTATTTTGATTAAACACTTTAGAAACTTTTTTTTTTTTTTTACAATCTGTCAAGTGATATATGGGAGAGCATTGAGGTCTAAGGTGGAAAAGGAAATATCTTCACATAACAATTAGAAGGAAGCTTTCTGAGAAACTGCTTTGTGATGTGTGTATCCATCTCACACAGTTAAAACTTTCTGTTGATTGAGCAGTTTGGAATCACTATTTATTTGGAATCTGTGAAGGGATATTTTTGAGTGTATTGAGGCCTATGGTGAAAAGAGAAATGTCTTTAGATAGAAACGAGAATGAAGCTTTCTGAGAAACTGTTTTGTGACATGTGCATTCATCTCACAGACCTATAACATTCATTTGATTGAGGACTTTGGAAACACGTTTTTTTTAGAATCTGCATGTTGCTATTTTGGAGTGCATTGAGATCTATGGTAAAAAGAGAACTATCATCAGATAAAAACTATAAAGCTTTCTGAGAAACTGCTTTGGGATGAGTGCATTCATCTCACAGAATAAAACCTTTCTATAGTTTGAGAAGATTGGAAACATTGCCATTGTAGAATCTGCAAAGGGATTATGGAGAGCTTATTTAGGCCTGCGGTGAAAAAGGGAATATATTCAGAGAAAAACTACAAAGAAGGTTTCTGAGAAACTGCTTTGTAATGCATGCATTCATCTCACAGTGTTAAAACTACTTTTTGATTTGGCAGTTTGGAAACGCTTTTTCTGTAGTATCTGCGAATTTATGTTTGGGAGCACATTGACGTCCACAGTGAAAAGAGAAATATCATCAGATAACAACTAGAAAGAAACATTATGAGAAAGTGCTTTGTGATATCTGCATTCATTTCAGATTGAAACCTTTCTTTTCATTGACCAGTTTGGAAACACTATTTATGTAGAATCTGTGAAGGGATATTAGTGATTGCATTGAGGCCTATGTTGAAATAAGAAATATCTTCAGATAGAAACTGGAAAGACGCTTTCTGAGAAACTGCTTTGTGATGTGTACATTCATGTCACTGAGGTAAACAATATTTTTTTTTCAGCCGGTTGGAAACGCTCTTCTTGATTATAATCTGCAAAGGCATATTTGGGAGGGCATTAAGCCCTATGGTAAAAAGGAAATACCTTCAGATAAAACTAGAAAGAAGCTTTAAACAAACTGCTTCAGGATGTTTGTATTCATCTCACAGAGTTAAACATTTCTTTTGATTGAGTAGTGAAGAGAAACCATTTTTGCAGGATCTGTGAATTGATATGTGGGAGTGAATTGAGGCCAATGGTGAAAAGAGAAATATCATCAGATACAACTAGAAAGAATCTTTCTGAGAAACTGCTTTTTCATGTGTGCATTCATCTCACAGAGCTAAACCTTTCTTTTGACTGAGCAGTTTGGAAACACTGTTTTTGTAGAACCAGCAAAGGCAATTTTGGGAACGCCTTGAAGTCTTTTGTGAAAAAGGAAGTATCTTCAGATAGAAACTAGAAAGAAGCTTTCTGAGAAACTGCTTTGTGATGTGTGCATTCATCTCCTAGAGTTAATCTTTCTTTTCATTGAGCAGTTTGGAAATACTGTTTTTCTAGAATCTGCAAAGGGATATTTAGGAGCTATTAAGGCCTATGTGGAAAAACGAAATATATTCAGAAAAAAATTAGAAGGAATCTTTCTGTTAAACTGCTTTGTGATGTGTGCATTCATCTCAGAGAGTAAAGCATTTCTTTTGATGGGGCATATTTGAAATATTGTTTTGTAGAATCTATGGAGGGTTATTTGGTCACACATTTAGGCCCATGGTGAAAGGGAAATGTCTTCAGATAATCACTAGAAAAAAGCTGAAAACACTGTTTTCACAGAATCTATGAAGGGATATTTGGGATCACACTGAGGCCTGCAGTGAAAAAGGAAAAATCTTTAGATTAAAACTGGAAACATTTCTGTGAAACTGCTTTGTGTTGTGTGCCTTCATCATGCAGAGTTAAACCATTCTTTTTATTTAGCAACTTGTAAACTTTTTTTGGAGAATCTGCGAAGGTGTATTTTGGAGTACATTAAGGCCGATGGTTGAAAAGGAAATATCTTCACATAAAAACTAGAAAGAAACATTCTGAGAAACTTCTTTGTGATGTAGGCATTCCTCTCACAGAAATAAACCATACTTTTTAATGGGCAGTTTGGAAACACTATTTTTACAATCTGTGCAGTGATATTTGGGTGGGCATTGAGCCCTATGCTGCAAATGGAAATATCTTCAGATAAAAATTAGAAAGAAACTTTCTGACAAACTGCTTTGTGAAGTGTGCATTCATCTCACAGAGTTAAACTTGTCTTTAGATGGAGCTGTTCAGAAGCACTGTTTTTGTAGAATCTGCAATGAGATATTTCAGAGTACATAGAGGCCTATGGTGAAAAAGGTAATATCTTCAGATAATAATTAGAAAGAAGCTTTTTGAGAAACTGCATTTGATGTGTGCATTAATCTCATAGTTCAACCTTTCTTTTGATGGATCAGTTTGGAAACACTGTTTTTGTAGCATCTGTGAAGGGATAGTTTGAAGCACATTGGGCCTATGGTGAAAGTGGAAATATCTTCAGATAAGAACTAGAAAGAAGCTTGCTGAGAAACTACTCTGTGATGTTTGCATTCATCACACAGAGGCAAACCTTTCTTTTTATTGAGCAGTTCAGTAACATTGTTTTTGTAGAGTCTGTGAAGGGATATTTGGAAGTGCATTGAGGACTTAGGTGGAAAAGGAATATCTTCAGATACACCTTAGAAAGCAGCTTTCTGAGAAACTGCTTTGTTATTTGTGCATTCATCTCACAAAGTTAATACTTTCTTTTGATTGAGCAGGTTGGAAACAGTCTTTTTTTACAAAATCAGCGCGGTGATATTTGGGAACTCCTTGAGACCTATGGTGAAAAAGGAAATATCTTCAGATAAAAATGAGAATGAAGCTTTCTGAGAAACTGCTTTTTCATGTGTGCACTCATCTCACAGAGTAAAACTTTTTTACTAGAGCAGTTTGGAAACTGTTTTTGTAGAATCCGCAAATTGATATTTGGGAGTGCATTGAGGCCTATGGTGAAAAGAGAGATATCATCAGATAAATACCAGAAAGAATCTTTCTGAGAAACTGCTTTTCAATGAGTGCATTCATTTCTTAGAGTTAAACCTTTCTTTTGATTGAGCCGTTTTGAAGGACTGTATTTGTAGAATCTGAGAAGGGATATTTGGGAGCCCATTGAGGCCTATGATGACAGAGGAAATATCTTCAAATTAATACTAGAAATAAACTTTCTGAGAAGCTCTTTTTGATATTTGAATTAATCACACAGAGTTAAATAATTCTTTTTAAGGAGCAGCTTGGAAACACCGTTTTGGTGGAATCTGAGAAGGGATATTTTGGAGTGATTTGATGCCTATGTTGAAACAAGAAATATTTTCAGATAACAACTGGAAGAAATCTTTCTGAGAAACTTCTTCATGATGTGTGCATTCATCTCTCAGAGTTGAACCTTTATTTTGATTAAGCAGTTTGGAAGCACTGTTTCTGTGGAAACTGCAAGGGATACTTGGGAGCACATTGAGACCAATGATGAAAAACGAAATATCTTCAGATAAAATCTAGAAAGAAGCTTTCTGAGAAACTGCTTTTTGATGTGTGCATTCATCTAGCAGAGTTAAAACTTTATTTTGTTTGAGCAGTTTGGAAACAATGTTCTTTTATAATTTGCAAATTGATATTTGGGAGAGCATTGAGGTCTATGGTGAAAAAGGAAATGTCTTCAGATAAGAACTAGAAAGAAGCTTTCTGAGAAACTGGTTTGTGGTACATGCTTTCATTTCACATAGTTAAACCTTTCTTTTGATGGAGCAGTTTGGAAACACTGTTTTTGTAGAATCTGAGAAGAGATATTTGGAAGCACATTGAGGCCTATGGTGAAAAAGAAATTATCTTCAGTTAAAAAGTTGAAAGAGAAGCATTCTGAGAAACTGCTTTGTGATATGTGCATTCAATTCACAGAGTAAACCTTTCTTTTTATTGAGCAGTGACAAAACAGTTTTTGTAGAATCTTCAAAGGGATATTTGGGAGCTCATTGAGGCCTATGGTGAAAAAGGAAATTATCTTCAGATGGAAATGAGAAAGAAGCTTTCTGAGAAACTTCTTTGTGATGTGTGCATTCATCTCACAGATTTAAACCATTCTTTTTGTGGAGCAATTACAAACACTCTGTTTGTTTAGAATCTGTGAAGGGATATTTGGGAGTGCATTGAGGCCAGTGGTGGAAAAGGGAAATATCTTCAGATAAAAACTAGAAAAGCTTTCTAACAAACTGTTTGTTATCTGGGCATTTATCTAACTGAGATTAAGTTTTCTTTCCATTGCACAGTATGTCAACCCTGTTTTTGTAGAAACTGGTAAGGGATATTTGTGAGCACATTGAGGTCTATGGTGAAAAAGAAAATATGTTCAAATCTAAACTGGAAAGAAGCTTTCTGAGAAACTGCTTTTTGATGTGTGCCTTCATCTCACAGAGTTAAACCTTTCTCTTCATTCAACAGTTTGCAAACACTGTTTTTCTCCAGTCTGCGAGTGGATATTTGGGATGACTTTGAGGCCAATAGTTAAAAGAGAATATCCCCAGATAAAAACTAGAAGGAAGCTACCTGAGAAAGCACTTTGTGATGTGTGCATGCATCTCACAGAATTAAAGCATTCTTTTCATTCAGCAGTTTGGAAACACTGATTTTGTAGAATCTGGGAAGGGATATTTGAAAGCACATTGAGGCCAAAGACCAAAAAGTGAATATCCTGGATAAACACTAGAAGGAAGGTATCTGAGAAACTGCTTTGTGATATGTGCATTCATCTCACAGAATTAAATCTTTCTTTTCATTCAGCAGTCTGGAAACTGTCTTTGTACAGTCTGCAAAGGGATATTTGAGAGCACTTCGAGGCCTAAGGTGAAAACCAAAATATCTTCAGGTAAAAACTAGGAAGAAGCTTTCTGAGCTGAGAAACTGCTTTGTGATGTGTGCTTTCATCTCACAGAGTTAAGTGTTTCTTTTAATTCAGCAGTTTGGAAGAACTGTTTTTGTGAATTCTGCGAATGGATGTTTGGTAACTTATTGAGGCCATTGGCAAAAGAGCGAATAACCTGGATAAAAACTGGAATGATGCTACATTAGAGACCACTTTGTGATGTGAGCATTCATCTCGCAGAGTTACAGTTTTCTTTTAGTTCAGCAGTTTTCTTTTAGTTCAGCAACGTGCAAACACTCTTTTTATAGAATTTGCAAAGGGATATTTGGGAGTGCATTGAGGCCTATGTTGAAAAAGAAAATATCTTCAGATAAAATCTAGAAAGAAGCTTTCTGAGAAACTGCTTTGTGATGTGAGCATTCATCTCACAGAGTTAAATGTTTCTTTTGATTCAGCATTTGGAAACCCTGTTTTTGTAGAATCTGTGAAGGGATATTTGCAAGTGCATTGAGTCCTATGGTGAAAAGAAAATATATCCAGAAAAAAACAAGAAAGATGCTTTCTGAGGAACTGCTTTGTGATATGTGCATTCAAATAACATAGTTAAACATTTCCTTTGATTCGGCAGTTTGGAAATACTGTCTTTGTCCTTTCTGCAAATGGACTTTCCCACGCTCATTGAGGGCAATGTCCAGAAAGTGAATATTCCCGAGTAAAAATAGTAGGATGCTATATGAGAGACTGCTTTGTGATGTGTGCATTCGTTTTACAGAGTTAAACATCCCTTTTCATTCAGCTGTTTGGAAACACTGGTTGTTGTTTTTTTTTTTTTTCCATTCTGCTAATGAACATTTGGGAGCTCATTGAGACCAATGATGAAAAAGTGAATATCCTGGACAATAATTAGAAGGAATCTGTCTGAGAAACTGCTTTGTGATGTGTGCATTCATCTCACATTGCTAAAGGCTTCTTTTCATTCAGCAGTTATGAAACACTGCTTTTGTATAATCTGCGAAGTGATATCTGGAAGTGCATTAAGGTATATAGTGAAAAATAAAGTGTATTCAGATAAAAACAAGAGGGAACTGTCTGAGAAACTGCTTTGTAATTTGTGCATTCATCTCAGAGAATTAAACTTTTTTTTTCATTGACAGTTTGGAAACACTGTTTTTGTCCATTCTGTGAGGGGATATTTGTGAGCTCTTTGAGGCCAAAGGCTAAAAAGGGAACATCGCTGGATAAAAATCAGAAAGAGGCTAGATGAGGTACTGCTTTGTGATGTGTGCATTCATCTCCCAGAGTTAAACTTTCCTTTTGATTCAGCAGTTTGGAAACATGGTTATTGTCCATTCTATGAATGGACATTTGGGATCTCATTAAGGTTAAAGGCCAAAAAGGGAATATACCTGGATAAAAACTAGAAGGAAGCTACCTGAGAGACTACATCGTGATATGTGCATTCATCTCCAAGAGTTACACCTTTCTTTTCACTCAGCAGTTTAGAGACACTGTTTTGTAGAATCTACGAAGGGTTAGTTGGGTGTGCATGGAAGCCTATGAAGAAAAAGAAAGTATCCTCAGGAAAAAAGCTAGACAGAAGCTTTCTGGGAAACTGCTTTGTGATATGTGCATTAATCTCACAGAGTTGAAACGTTCATTTCATTAATTAGTTTGAAGATTCTCATTCTTCAGATATTTGGGAGAGCATTGAGGCTATGGTGAAAAACAAATTATCTTCAGTTGAAAACTAGAAAGAAACTCTCTGAGAACCTGCTTTGTGATGGGTGCATTCATCTCACAGAGGAAAATTTTTCCTTTGATTGGGCGGTTAGTAATCACTGGTCTTGTAGGATATATGAAACTATATTTGGGAGTGCATTGAGGCCTACAGTGAAAAAGGAAACATCTTCACATAAAATTCAGAAAGAAGCTTCCTGAGAACCTGCTTGGTGATGTGTGCATTCGTGTGACAGCATTAAAACTTTCTGTAGATTGAGCAGTTTAGAAACACTGTTTTTATAGAATCTGCCAAGGGATATTTGGGAGCTTATTGAGGCTTGTGGTGAAAAAGGAAATATGTTCAGATAAAAAGTAGAAAAAAGATTTATGAGAAACTGCTTTGTGATGTGTGTATTCATTTCACAGAGTCAATCCATTCTTTACATTGGGCAGTTTGTAAACACTTTTTGTAGAATCTGCAAAGGGTTTCTTTGGAGCGTTTTGAGGCCCATGGTGAGAAGAGAAGCATCTACAGATAAACACTAGAATGAAGTTTTCTCAGAAACTGCTTCGTGACTAGAGCATTCATCCCACAGAGCTAAAACTGTTCTTTGATTGAGCAGTTTGGAAACACTGTTTTTGTAGAACCGGCAAAGAGGTATTTGGGAGCGCTTTGAGGCCTATTGTGAAAAGAGTAATAACATGACATAAAAATGAGAAAGGAGCTTTCTAAGAAACTAGTTTGTGATGTGTGCATTCATCTCACAGAGTGAAACACTTCGATTGATGAAGCAGATTGGAACACTATTTTTGTAGAAACTTTGAGGAAATATTTGGGAGTGCACTGATGACTATGGTGAAAAGAGAAATATCATCATAAAAAACTGGAAAGAATTTTTCTGAGAAATTGCTTTGAGATGTGTGCATTCTTCTCACAGAGTTAAATATTTCTTTGAGCAGTTTTGAAACACTGTTTTGGTAGAATCTATGAAGGGATATTTGGGGGCGCATTGAGACCTATGTTAAAAAAGGAAAAAAACTTCAGATGAAATCTAGAAAGAAGTTTTCTTAAAAACTGCTTTGTGATGTGTGCGTTCATCTCCCAGTTTACCTTTCTTTTGATTGAGCAGTTTGGAAACATTGTTTCAGTAGAATCTGTGTAGGGATATTTGGGAGTGCATTGAGGCCTATTGTGAAAAGAAAAATATCTTCATATAAAAATTAGAATGAACCTTTCTGAGAAACTGCTTTGTGATGTGTGCATTCATCTCACAGAGTTAAATCTTTCTTTTGATGGAGCAGTTTGGAAACATTGTTTTTGTAGAATCTGAGAAGGGATTTTTGGGAGCGCTTTGAGGCCTGTGTTGAAAAGGAAAATATCATCAGATAAAAACTAGAAAGAAGTTTTCTGAGAAACTGGTTTGTGATGTGTGCATTAAGGTCTCAGATTTAATATTTCTTTTGATTGATCAGTTTGGAAACTTTGTTTTTGTAGAATCTATGAAGGGATATTTGGGAATGCATTGAGGCCTATGGTGAAAGGGAACTATCTTTAGACAAAAACTAGAACGAAGTTTACTGAGAAACTGCTCTGAGATGTGTGCATTCATCTCACAGAGTTAAAGCTTTCTTTGAATTGAGCAGTTTGGAAATACTCTTCTTGTAAAATCTGTGAAAGGATATTTAGGAGTGCATTGAGATCTATGGTAATAATGGAACTATCTTCAGATAAAAACTAGAAAGAAGCTTTCTAAGGAACTGCTTTGTGATGTGTCCTTTCATCTCATAGTGTTAAACATTTATTTTCATTGAGCAGTTTGGAAATGCTGTTTTTGTAGAATCTGCGAAGGCATATTTCGGAGCACATTGAAGCCTACAGTGAAAAAGCAAATATCTTCAGATGAAAACTAGGATGATGCTTCCTGAGAAACTTCTGACACGTGCATTCATCTCACACAATTAAAGCTTTCCTTTGAAGAACCAGTTTGGAAATAGTGTTTTTTTAGGATAATCGAAGGGATATTTGAAAGTGCTTTGAGGCCTATAGTGAAAAAGGAGATGTCTTCAGACAAAAAGTACAAAGGATGTTTCAGCGAAACTGCTTTGTGATATGTGCATTCATACGACAGAGGTAAAGCTTTCTTTTTATCGAGCAGTTTGGAAGCACTCTTGTAGAATCTGCGAAGGGATATTTGGGAGCACATTGTGACCTATTGTGAAAAAGGATATATCTTCAGATAAAACCTAGAAGGAAGCTTTCTGAGAAGCTGCTTTGTGATTTGTGCATTCATCTCACAGAGTTAAACCTTTCTTTTGACTGAACTGTTTGACAACACCATTTCTTTTTTTTTTTTAATTCATTCAGAAATTTATTTTTTCACAATTCTTTGTAAATATTTTATGTTATTTATTTTACTCCATTAACTTCTTAAAACTCAGAAAGCCATGTTTTAATTCAAGTATAAAAACTACCTCCCCAGTGTATAAAGTTGATTGGCTGAAAAATACTCAATTACTAATTTTTTTGTGGAATAATGAAAAAGTTTTTATTTTATTACTTTTGTTAAAAATAGTAATCTCCAATGTTAGAAATCATCAATCAGATTAATTCATTAAAACTCCCAAGGAATTTTCAGAATACAAAACAGCTAATGTTACTCAAATCTAGTTTTATTTTGGTCTTTATCAAGTTCCATCACTTACTAGGCTTCTACAAGAGTTTTGAAGCTTCAGGGGAATTGTTATGAACAGGTAGCTAGCTATTTTATGACTAGTCGTATGAAAATGCAAAAACATTTCATTCACTTACTGTTTAAAAAGACTATATATTTTCTAATCTTTCTCACTTTATTTCTATGACAAAATGATAGGTAGAGAAATGTCTGCAGGGAAAAAAAACCTTCCCAGTTACAGAGAGTTTCATGCTATCATTTACATTAACAAAACAAAACACGTGATTAGTTTTCCTTTGTTTCTTTACAATAGTCCATTGATTTCTTAAATGCCCCAAATGAATTTACAGAGAAGAATGAAAGAAATCTAACAACTGATTAATGAAGTATATACTCAGTGCAATGCTTGGCAAAGACTACATTTTTATTATGGTAAAAAAAATGATGTTAAAGGATCTTAGAGAATTGGACAAAATGAACCATCTGATTTGACTGATCTTGATTATGCAATACTTTCCAGCATGTACCCCTGAGGTTTGCATACACTATTTTGGCATTTTAGAGTAATTATCACTTGAAACTTTCACATGTATGCCTTATTTTTTTATATTATTACTATACTTTAAGTTCTAGGGTACATGTGCATAACGTGCAGGTTTCTTACATATGTATACTTGTGCCATGTTGGTGTGTTGCACCCGTCAACTCGTCAGCACTCATCAACTCGTAATTTACATCAGGTATAACTCCCAATGCAAACCCTCCCTCCTCCCCGTCCCCATGATAGGCCCCGGTGTATGATGTTCCCTTTCCCGAGTCCAAGTGATCTCATTGTTCAGTTCCCACCTATGAGTGAGAACATGCAGTGTTTTGTTTTCTGTTCTTGTGATTGTTTGCTGAGAATGATGGTTTCCAACTGCATCCATATACCTACAAAGGACACAAACTCATCCTTTTTTATGGCTGCATAGTATTCCATGGTGCATATGTGCCACGTTTTCTTAATCCAGTCTGTCACTGATGGACATTTGGGTTGATTCCAAGTCTTTGCTATTGTGAAGATTGCCACAATAAACATACATGTGCATGTGTCTTTATAGCAGCATGATTGATAATCCTTTGGGTATATACCCAGTAATGGGATGGCTGGGTCATATGGTACTTCTAGTTCTAGACCCTTGAGGAATCACCATACTGTTTTCCATAATGGTTGAACTAGTTTACAATCCCACCAACAGTGTAAAAGTGTTCCTATTTCTCCACATCCTCTCCAGCACCTGTTGTTTCCTGACTTTTTAATGATCACCATTCTAACTGGTGTGAGATGGTATCTCATTGTGGTTTTGATTTGCATTTCTCTGATGGCCAGTGATGATGAGCATTTTTTCATATGTCTGTTGGCTGTATGAATGTCTTCTTTTGAGAAATGTCTGTTCATATCCTTTGCCCACTTTTTGATGGGGTTGTTTGTTTTTTTCTTGTAAATTTGTTTGAGTTCTTTGTAGGTTCTGGATATTAGCCCTTTGTCAGATGAGTACATTGCAAAAATTTCTCCCATTCTGTAGGTCGTCTGTTCACTCTGATGGTAGTTTCTTTTGCTGTGCAGAAGCTCTTTCGTTTAATTAGATCCCATTTGTCAATTTTGGCTTTTGTTGCCGTTGCTTTTGGTGTTTTAGACATGAAGTCTTTGCCCATGCCTATGTCCTGAATGTTATTACCTAGGTTTTCTTCTAGGGTTTTTATGGTATTAGGTCTAACATTTAAGTCTCTAATCCATCTTGAATTAATTTTTGTATAAGGAGTAAGGAAAGGATCCAGTTTCAGCTTTCTACTTATGGCTTCCCAATTTTCCCAGCACCATTTATTAAATAGGGAATCCTTTCCCCATTTTTTGTTTCTTTCAGGTTTGTCAAAGATCAGATGGCTGTAGATGCGTGCTATTTCTGAGGACTCTGTTCTGTTCCATTGATCTATATCTCTGTTTTAGTACGAGTACCATGCTGTTTTGGTTACTGCAGCCTTGTAGTATAGTTTGAAGTCAGGTAGTGTGATGCCTCCAGCTTTGTTCTTTTCATTTAGGATTGCCTTGGAAATGCGGGCTCTTTTTTGGTTTCATATGAACTTTAAAGCAGTTTTTTCCAATTCTGTGAAGAAAGTCATTGGTAGCTTGATGGGGATGCCATTGAATCTATAAATTGCCTTGGGCAGTATGGCCATTTTCACGATATTGATTCTTCCTATTCATGAGCATGGTATGATCTTCCATTTTTTTTGTCCTCTTTTATTTCACTGAGCAGTGGTTTGTAGTTCTCCTTGAAGAGGTCCTTTATATCCCTTGTAAGTTAGATTCCTAGATATTTTATTCTCTTTGAAGCAATTGTGAATGGAAGTTCATTCATGATTTGGCTCTCTGTTTGTCTGTTACTGGAGTATAAGAATGCTTGTGATTTTGCACATTGATTTTGTATCCTGAGACTTTGCTGAAGTTTCTTATCAGCTTAAGGAGATTTTGGGCTGAGACAATGGGGTTTTCTAAATATACAATCATGTCATCTGCAAACAGGGTCAATTTGATTTCTTCTTTTCCTAATCGAATACCCTTTATTTCTTTCTCTTGCTTGATTGCCCTAGCCAGAACTTCCAACACGATGTTGAATAGGAGTGGTGAGAGAGGGCATCCCTGTCTTGTGCCAGTTTTTAAAGGGAATGCTTCCAATTTTTGCCCATTCAGTATGATATTGACTGTGGGTTTGTCATAAGTAGCTCTTATGATTTTGAGATACAGTCCATCAATACCGAATTTATTGAGAGTTTTTAGCATGAAGGACTGTTGAATTTTGTCAAAGGACTTTTCTGCATCTATTGAGAGAATCATGTGGTTTTTGTCTTTGGTTCTGTTTATATGCTGGATTACGTTTATTGATTTGCCTATGTTGAACCAGTCTTGCATCCCAGGGATGAAGCCCACTTGATCATGGTGGATAAGCTTTTTGATGTGCTACTGGATCTGGTTTGCCAGTATATTATTGAGGATTTTTGCATCGATGTTCATCAGGGATATTGGTCTAAAATTCTCTTTTTTTTGTTGTGTCTCTGCCAGGCTTTGGTATCAGGATGATGTTGGCCTCATAAAATGAGTTAGGGAGGATTCCCTCCTTTTCTGTTGATTGGAATAGTTTCAGAAGGAATGGTACCATCTCCTCCTTGTACCTCTGGTAGAATTCAGCTGTGAATCCATCTGGTCCTGGACTTTTATTCGTTGGTAGGCTATTAATTATTGCCTCAATTTCAGAGCCTGTTATTGGTCTCTTCAGGGATTCAGCTTCTTCCTGGTTTAGTCTTGGGAGAGTGTAAGTGTCCAGGAAATTATTCATTTCTTCTAGATTTTCTAGTTTATTTGTGTAGAGGTGTTTATAGTATTCTCTGATGGTAGTTTGTATGTCTGTGGGGTCGGTGGTGATATCCCCTTTATCATTTTTTATTGCATCTATTTGATTCTTCTCTATTTTCTTCTTTATTAGTCTTGCTAGCAGTCTACCAATTTTGTTGATTTTTTCGAAAAACTAACTCCTGGATTCATTGATTTTTTGGAGGGTTTTTTGTGTCTCTATTCCTTCAGTTCTGCTCTCATCTTAGTTATTTCTTGCTTTCTGCTAGCTTTTGAATGTGTTTGCTCTTGCTTCTCTAGTTCTTTTAATTGTGATGTTAGAGTGTCAAGTTTAGATCTGTCCAGCTTTCCCTTGTGGGCAACTAGTGCTATAAATTTCCCTCTACACACTGCTTCAAATGTGTCCCAGAGATTCTGATATGTTGTATCTTTGTTCTAATTGGTTTCAAAGAACATCTTTATTTATGCCTGCATTTCTTTGTGTACCCAGTAGTTATTCAGGAGCAGGTTGTTCAGTTTCCATGTAGTTGAGTGGTTTTGATTGAGTTTCTTAGTCCTGAGTTCTAGTTTGATCGTACTTTGGTCTGAGAGACAGTTTGTTATAATTTCTGCTGTTGTACATTAGCTGAGGAGTGCTTTACTTCCAATTATGTGGTCAATTTGGAATAAGTGTGATGTGGTGCTGAGAAGAATGTATATTCTGTTGATCTGGGGTGGAGAGTTCTGTAGATGTCTATTAGGTCTGCTTGCTGCAGAGATGAGTTCAATTCCTGGATATCCTTGTTAACTTTCTGTCTCGTTGATCTGTCTAATGTTGACAGTGGGGTGTTGAAGTCTCCCATTCTTATTGTATGGGAGTCTAAGTCTCTTTGTAAGTCTCTAAGGAGTTGCTTTATGAATCTGGGTGCTCCTGTATTGGATGCATATATATTTAGGATAATTATTTCTTCCTGTTGAATTTATCCTTTAACATTATGCAATGGCCTTCTTTCTCTCTTTTGATCTTTAATGGTTTAAAGTCTGTTTTATCAGAGACTAGTATTGCAACCCCTTCTTTTTTTGTTCTCCATTTGCTTGGTAGATCTTCCTCCATCCCTTTATTTTAAGCCTATGTATGCCTCTGCATGTGGGATGGGTCTCCTGAATACAGTAAACTAATGGGTCTTGACTCTTTATCCAGATTGCCAGTCTGTGTCTTTTAATTGGAGCATTTAGTCCATTTACATGGAAGGTTAATATTGTTATGTGTGAACTTGATCCTGCCATTATGATATTAACTGGTTATTTTGCTCGTTAGTTGATGCAGTTTCTTCCTAACCTCGATGGTCTTTACATTTTGGCTTGTTTTTGCAATGGCTGGTACCAGCTGTTCCTTTCCATGTTGAGTGCTTCCTTCAGGGTCTCTTGTAGGGCAGGCCTGGTGGTAACAAAATCTCTAAGCATTTGCTTGTCTGTAAAGGATTTTATGTCTCCTTCACTTATGAAACTTAGTTTGGCTGGATATGAAATTCTGGGTTGGAAATTCTTTTCTTTAAGAATGTTGTATATTGCCCCCCACTCTCTTCTGGCTTGTAGAGTTTCTACTGAGAGATCTGCTGTTAGTCTGATGGGCTTCCCATTGTGGGTAATCCGATCTTTCTCTCTGACTGCCCTTAAAATTTTTCCTTCATTTCAACTTTGGTGAATCTGGCAATTATGTGTCTTGGAGCTGCTCTTCTCGAGGAATATCTTTGTGACGTTCTCTGTATTTCCTGAATTTGAATGTTGGCCTTCCCTACTAGGTTGGGGAAGTTCTCCTGGATGATATCCTGAAGAGTGTTTTGCAACTTGGTTCCATTTTCCCCCTCACTTTCAGGCACCCCAATCAGACATAGTTTTGGTCTTTTTACGTAATCCCATACTTCTTGCAGGCTTTTTTCATTTCTTTTGCTTCTTTTTTCTTTAGATTTCTCTTCTCACTTCATTTCATTCATTTCATTCATTTGATCCTCTTTCTTCCAGTTGATCGAGTCAGTTACTGAAGCTTGTGCATTTGTCATGTATTTCTCGTGTCATGGTTTTCATCTCATTCAGTTCGTTTATGGCCTTCTCTGCATTAATTATTCTAGTTATCAACTCTTCCACTCTTTTTTCAAGATTTTTAGTTTCTTTGCACTGGGTACGTAATTCCTCTTTTAGCTCTGAGAAGTTTGATGGACTGAAGCCTTCTTCTCTCATCTCGTCAAAGTCATTCTCCATCCAGCTATGATCCATTGCTGGTGATGAGCTGTGCTCCTTTGCAGGGGGAGATGTTCTCTTATTTTTTGAATTTCCAGCTTTTCTCCCCTGCTTTTTCCCCATCTTTGTGGTTTTATCTGCCTTTGGTCTTTGATGATGGTGACGTACTGATGGGGTTTTAGTGTGAGTGTCCTTCCTGTTTGTTAGTTTTCCTTCTAATAGTCAGGACCCTCAGCTGTAGGTCTGTTGGAGATTGCTTGAGGTCCACTCCAGACCCTGTTTGCCTGGGTGCCAGCAGCAGAGGCTGCAGAAGGTAGAATATTGCTGAACAGTGAGTGTACCTGACTGATTCTTGCTTTAGAAGCTTCCTCTCAGGGGTGTACTCTACCGTCTGAGATGTGGGGTGTCTGTCTGCCCCTAGTGGGGGATGTCTCCCAGTTAGGCCACTCAGGGGTCAGGGACCCACTTGAGCAGGCAGTCTGTCCATTCTCAGATCGCAACCTCCGTGTTGGGAGATCCACTGCTCTCTTCAAAGCTGTCAGACAGAGTCCTTTGCATCTGCAGAGGTTTCTGCTGCCTTTTTGTTGTTGTTGTTGTTTAGCTGTGCCCTGTCCCCAGCAGTGGAGTCTACAGAGACAGGCAGGCTTACTTGAGCTGCTTTGAGCTCCACCCAGTTCGAGCTTCCCAGAGGGTTTGTTTACCTACTTAAGCCTCAGCAATAGCGGGCACCCCTCCCCCAGCCTCGCTGCTGCCTTGTGGTTAGATCACAGACTGCTGTGCTAGCAATGAGGGAGGCTCGGTGGGCATGGGACCCTCCCGGCCAGGTGTGGGATATAATCTCCTGGTGTACACGTTTGCTAAGGCCCTTGGTAAAGCACAGTATTGGGGTGGGAGTTACCCGATTTTCCAGATGTTGTGTGTTCCCCTGGCTATGAAAAGGGATTCCCTTCCCCCTTGCACTTCCCAGGTGAGGCGATGCCTCGCCCTGCTTCAGCTCTTGCTGGTCGGGCTGCAGTTGCTGACCAGCACTGATTGCCCGGCACTCCCTAGTGAAATGAACCCAGTACCTCAGTTAAAAATGCAGAAATCACCTGTCTTCTGTGTCACTGGCACCTGGAAACACCATTTTTGTAATATCTGTGAATTTATATTTGGGAGTGCATTGAGGCCTATGGTGAACAGTGAAATAGCAACAGATAAAAACTAGAAAACAGCTTTCTGATAAACCAGTTTTTGCATTCTGTGCATTCACCTCACAGAGGTAAACGTTTCTTTTGATTGAGCAGTTTGGAAACACTGTTTTTTTGTATATGTGAAAGGGTATTTGGAGGGCATTGAGGCCTATGTTGAAAAACGAAAAATCTTCAGATAAAAACTAGAAAGAAGCTTTCAGAGAAACTTCATTGTGATTTATGCATTCATCTGACACATATAAAACTTTCTTTTGATGGAGTAGTATGGAAACACTGTTTTCTTAGAATCCATGAAGGGATATTTCAGAGCACATTTAGGCCTATGGTGAAAAGAGAAATATCATCAGATAAAACCTAGAAAGTAGCTTTCTTGGAAACTGCTTTGATATGTGTGCATTCATCTCATAGAGTTAAATCTTTCTTTTGATGGAGCAGTTTGGAAACACTGTTTTTGTATAATCTGAGAAGGAATATTTTGGAGTGCCTTGAGGCCTATGGTGAAAAGAGAAATATCTTCACATAAAAACTAGCACTAATTTTACTGGGAAACTGCTTTATGTGTGTGCATTCATCTCACAGAGTTAAAACTTTCTTTAGATTGAGCAGTTTGGAAACACAGTTTTTGTAAAATCTGTGATGGGATATTTGGCAGCGCATTGAGGCCTGTGGTGAAAAAGGAACTAACTTCAGATAAAAACTAGAAAGAAGCTTTATGAGGAACTGCTTTGTGATGTGAGCTATCATCTCATAGTGTTAAAAATTTATTTTCATTGAGCAGTTTGGAAACATTGCTTTTTAGAATCTGTGAAGGCATATTTGGGAGTGTATCAAAGCCTAGAGTGAAAAAGGAATATCTTCAGATAAAAACTAGGATGATGGTTTCTGAGAAAGTGCTTTGTGATGTGTGCATTCAACTCACAGAGTTAAAGCTTTCTTTGATTGACCAGTTTGGAAACACTGTTTTTGTATAATCTATTAAGGGATATAAGGGAGTGTATTGAGGCCTATGGTGAAAAAGGAATTATCTTCAGACAAAAAATAGTAAGAAGCTTTCTGAGAAACTGCTTTGTGATATGTGAAGGGATATTTCAAAGCTTTTTTAAGTCTATAGTGTAAAAAGACATATCTTCAGATAAAAACTAGAAGGAGTCTTTCTGAGAAACTTCTTTGTGATGTGTACATTCATCTCACAGAGTTAAACCTTTCTTTTTATTGAGGAGATAGGAAACGTTGTTTGTGTAGCATCTGCAAAGGGATATTTGGGAGCTCATTGAGGCCTATGTTGAAAAAGGAAATATCTTCAGATAAAAAGTAGAAAGAAGTTTTATGGGAAATTGCTTTGGGATGTGTACATTCATATCACAGAGTTAAAACTCTCTTTTGATGGAGGAGTTTTGAAATCTTGTTTTTGTAGAATCTGCGAAGGAATATTCAGGAGCACATTGAGGCCTAGGTTGGAAAGGAAATATCTTCAGGTAAACCTAGAAAGAAGCTTTGTGAGAAACTGCTTTGTGATGTGTGCATTCACCTCACAGAGTTAAACCTTTCTTTTGATGGAGCAGTTTGGAAACACTGCTTTTGTAGAATCTGCAAAGGGATATTAAGGAGCACATTGAGGCCTAGGATGAAAAAGGAAATATCTTCATATAAACCTGGAAAGAAGCTTTCTGAGAAACTTCTTTGTGATGTGTGCATTCATCTCACAGAGTTAAACCTTTATTTTGATGGATCAGTTTGTAAAGTCTGTTTTTTTGTAAAATCTGCATAGGGATATTTCAGAGCACATTGAGGCCTATGGTAGAAAGAGAAACATCTTCAGATAAAAACTATAACAAATTTTTCTGAGAAATTGCATTTTTATGTGTGCATTCATCTCACAAAATTAAAGCTTTCGTTTGATTGAGCAGTTTTGGAACACTATTTTTGTAGATTCTGCGAATTGATATTTGAACACCTTGAGGCCTATAGTGTATAGAGAAATATCAGATAAAAACTATAAAGAAGCTTTCTGAGATAGTTCTTTGTGATGTGTGCATTAATCTCAGAGAGTTAATCATTTCTTTTGATTGAACAGTTGAGAATCACTGTTTTTGTAGAAACTGCACGGGCATATTTGGAGGTGCATTGAGGCCTATGGTGAAAAAGGAACGGTCTTCAGATAACAACCAGTAAGAAGCTTTCTGAGAAACTGTTTTCTGATGTGTGCATTGGTCTCACAGTGTTAAAAGTTCGTTTTCATTGAGCAGTTTGGAAACATTGCTTTTGTAGAATCTGTGAAGGGATATTTGGAACACATTGATTCCTATAGTGAAAAAGGAAATATATTCACATAAATACTATAAAGAAGCTATCTGAGAAACTGTATTGTGATGTGTGAATTCGCCTCATCGAGTTAAACCTTTCTGTTGTTGGAGCAGTTTGAAACACTGTTTTTCTAGAATTGCAAAGGGATATTTGGAAGCGCATTGAAGCCTATAACGAAAAGAGAAATGTCATTAGATAAAATCTAGAAAGAATCTTTCTGAGAAATGCTTTCTGATGTCTGCATTCATCTCACAGAGTTAAAGCTTCTTTAGAGTGAGTAGTCAGGAAACACTCTTTTTGTAGAATCTGTGAAAGGATATTTTGGAGCAAAGTGAGACCTTTGGTGAAAAAGTTAATATATTCAGATAAAAAGAGAAAGAAGCTTTATGAGAAACTGCTTTCTGATGTGTGCATTCGTCTCACAGAGTTAAATCTTTCTTTTGATTTAACAGTTTGGAAACATGGCTTTGTACAATCTTCAAGGGATATTTTGGAGTGCGTTGAGGCTTCGGTAAAAAAGGAAATATCTTCAGATAAAAACTAGAAAGAATCTTTCTGAGAAACTGCTTTCTGATGACTGCATTCACCTCACAAAATTAAACCTTTCTTTTGACTGCACAGCTTGGAAACTCTGTTTTTCTAGTATGCGCAAAGGTATATTTGGGAGCACATTGAGGCCTATGGTGAAACAGGGAATGTCTTCAGATAAAAACAAGAAAGAAGCTTTCTGAGAGACAGCTTTGTGATGTGTGCATTCATCTCACAGAGACAAACGTTTCTCTTGATTGAGTAGTTTGGAAACACTTTTTTTTGTAGAATCTGTGAAGGGTTATTTGGGATATCCTTCTCAGGGGTGAAGGGATATTGTGGCCTATGGTGAAAAAGGAAACATCTTCAGATAAAAAGTAGAAAGAAGCTCTCCGAGAAACTGATTTATGAAAGGTGCATTCATCTGAAAGATGTAAACCATTCCTTTTATTGAGCAGTTTGGAAACACTCTTTTTTTAAGAATCTGTGAAGGGATATTTGGGAGTACATTGAGGCCTATGGTGAAAAAGGAATATCTTCAGAGAAAAACAGGAAAGAAGCTTTCTGAGAAATTGTTTTGTGATGTGTGCATTTATCTCACAGAGTTAAAGCTTTCTTTTGGTTGAGTTATTTGGAAACACTCTTTCTAGAAACTGCCACAGGATGTTTGGGAGCACATGGAGACCTAGTGTTAAAAGGAAATCTCTTCTGATAAAACCTAAACAGAATCTTTTTGAGACACTATTTTGTGAGGTGTGCATTCATCTAACAGAGTTAAAACTTTCATTTGATGAAGCAATTTTGATACACTGCTTTTGTAGAATCTGTGAAGGCATATTTGTGTGCGCCTTGAGGCCTTTGGTGAAAAAGGAAATATCCTCAGATAAAAACTAGAAAGAAGCTTTCTGAGAAACTGCTTTGTGATGTGTGCATTCATCTCACAGAGTTAAACCTATCTTTTGATGGAACAGTTTGGAAACACTGTTTCTGTAGAGAGTGTGACAGGATTTTTTGCTTGCATTGTGGCCTATGGTGAGAAGAGAAATATCTTCAGATGAAAACTAGAAAGAAGCTTTCTGAGAACCTGCATTGTGATATGTGCATTAATCTCACAGAGTGAAACCTTTCCTTTTATGGAATAGTTTGGAAACACTGTTCTTGTAGAATTTGCGGAGGGACATTTGGGAGTGCATTGAGGCCTATGTTGAAAAAAGAACTATCTTCAGATAATAACTAGAAAGAAGCTTTCTCAGAAACTGTTTTGTGATGTTTGCATTCATCTCACAATGTAAAACTTTTCTTTTCATTGAGCATTTTAGAAACACTGTTTTTGTAGAATCTGCGGTTTGATATTTGGGAGCGCATTGAGGCCTATTGTGCAAAAGGAAATATCTTCAGATAAAAACTGAAAAGAAGCTTTTGAGAAACTGCTTTGTGATGTGTGCATCCATCTCACAGAGTTAAACTTTTCTTCCAGTGGAGCAGTTTGGATACACTGTTTTTGTGTAATCTGTGAAGGGATATATGGAGCGCATTGAGGCCTATTGTGAAAAAGGAATTATCTTCAGATAAAAATAGAAAGAAGCTTTCTGAGAAACTGCTTTCTGATGTTTGCATTCATCTCACAGAGTTTTACCTTTTTTTTGATTGAGTAGTTTGGAAGCACTGTTTTTTGTAGAATCTTTGAAGTGCTATTTGGGAGTCATTTGACGCCTATGGGGAAAAGGAAATATCTTCCTATAATAACTAGAAAGAACCTTTCCTAAAACTGCTTTGGGATATGTGCATTCAGCTCACAGAGGTAAAACTTTCTGGAAACACTGTTTTTGTAGAATATTAGGAAAGGTATTTGGGAGCACTTTGAGGCTGATGGTGAGAAAGGTAATATCGTCAGATAAAAATAGAGATAAGATTTTTGAGAAACTGCTTTGTGATGTGCGCATTCATCTCACAGAGCTTAAAGTTTCTTTAGATGGAGGAAGTTGCAAATGCTGTTTCTGTATAATCTGCCTAGGGATATTTGAGAGCGCTTTGAGGCCTATGGTGAAATAGGAAATATCTTTAGATAAAGCTAAAAAGAAGTTTTCTGAGAAACTGTTTTGTGATGTGTGCATTCATCTCACAGAGTTAAACCTTTCTTTTGATTGTGCAGTTTGGAAGCACTGTTTTTGTGGAATCTTCCATGGGATATTTGGGAGCATATTGAGTCCTTTGATGAAAAAAGGATATATCTTCAAATGAAAGCTAGAAAGAAGCTTTCAGAGAAACTGTTTGTGATGTATGCAGTCATCTCACAGAGTTAAAGTTTTCCTTTCATTGAGCAGTTTGGAAACACTGCTTCTCTAGAATCTGTGAAGGTATATTGGAAAGTGCATTGAGTCCTCTGGTGAAAAATGTGGGAATAAGAAAGAGAGATCAGACTGTTACTGTGTCTAGGTGGAAAGAATTAGACATAGGAGGCTCCATTTTGTTCTGCTCTAAGTAAAATTCTTCTGCCTTGAGATGTTGTTAATCTGTAACCCTAGCCCCAGCCTTTTGCCTGCAGAGACATGTGCTGTGTTGACTCTGGTTTAATGGATTTAGGGCTGTGCAGGATGTGCTTTGTTCAAAAAAGTTCCTGAAGGCAGTATGCTTGGTAGAAGTCATTGTCATTCTCTGATCTCAAGTACCCAGGGACACTATGAACTGCAGAAGACCATAGGGACCTCTGCCTAGGAAAGCCAGGTATTGCCAAAGTTTCTCCCCATGTGATAGCCTGAGATATGGCCTCGTGAGAAGCAAAAGAAAATAAAAAAGCAGTAGAAAATAAGATCCAGCAGCCAGTAGCCTATTAACTTCAGTATCGGTCGCCCCCAGAAAATCAGTATGGACAGCCAGGAATGTCTCCAGAACCACAGGTCAGCGCACTATATCCTCAGCCGCTCATTATGAGACTTAATCCTACAGCATCACCTAATGGACAAGGTAGTGTATTACATAAAATTTTTGATAAAGCAGAAAAACAAGGAGCTATTGAGGTGTGGTAGTTCCCAGTAATATTAGAGCCAATACCACCTGGAGAAGGGGCCTAAGAGGGAGCACCTCTCCTAGCTGAGGCCAGATATGAGTCCTTTTCTATAAAAATGCTAAAAGATATGAAAGAGGGATTAAAAGAGTATGGACCCAACTCCCCTTATATGAGGACATTATTAGATTCCATGGCTCATGGACATAGACTAATTCCTTTTGATGCAGAGATTTTGGCCAGATTATCACTCTCACCCTCTCAATTTTTAGAATTTAAGACTTAGTGGATTGATGGGGCACAAGAACACATCCGAAGAGATAGGGCTGCCAATTCTCCAGATGCAGATCAACTATTAGGAACAGGTCAAAATTGTAGCACTACTAATCAGTGAGCAATAATGCAAAATGATGCCATTGAGCAAATTAAAGCTATCTGCCTAAGGGCTTCGGAGAAAATCAAAGACCCAGGAACCACCTACCACTCATTCAATATAATAGGACAAAGCTCTAAAGAGCCCTACCCTGATTTTGTGGCGAGGCTCCAAGATGCTGCTCAAAAGTCAATTACCAATGAGAATGTCCATAAAGTCATACTGGAGTTGATGGCATATGAAAACCCCAATCCTGAGAGTCAATCAACCATTAAGCCATTAAATGGAAAGCTCCCAGCAGGATCAGATGTAATCTCAGAGTATGTAAAATCCTGTGATGGAATTGGAGGAGCTATGAATAAGGCTATGCTTATGGCTCAAGCAATAACGGGAATTTCTTTAGGAGGAGAAGTTAGAACATTTGGGGGAAAATGTCACAAGTGGGGTCAAATTGGTCATCTGAAAAAGAATTGCCTAGTCTTAAATAAACAAAATATAACACCTCAATCTACTATAACAACAGATAAAGAGCAACCTGGCCTATGTGCAAAATGTTAAAAAGGAAAGCATCGTGCTCACCAATGTCATTCTAAATTTGATAAAAATGGCCAACCATTGTTGGGAAATGAGAAGAGGGGCCAACCTCAGGCACCACAACAAACTGGGGCATTCCAAATTCAGCTCTTTATTCCCCAGGGTTTTCAGGGACAACAACCCCCACTGTCACAAGTGCCTCAGGGAATAAGCCAGTTACCACAATAAAACAGTTGTCCCACACAGCAAGCAGCAGTGCAGCAGTAGATTTATGTACTATACAAGCAGTCTCTCTGCTTCTAGGGGAGCCCCCACAAAAAATCCCCATAGGGGTATATGGCCCACTGCCTGAGGGCCATATACTAATCTTAAGAAGATCAAGTCTAAATCCAAAGGGAGTTCAAATTCATACTGGTGTGGTTGATGCAGACTACAAAGGCGAAATTCAATCAGTTATTAGTTCTTCAGTTCCTTGCAGTGCCAGTCCATGAAACAGAATTGCTCAATTATTACTCCTGCCTTATATTAAAGTTGGAAACAGTGAGATAAAAATAGCAGGAGGGTTTGGAAGCACTGATCTGACAGGAAAGGCTGCATATTGGGCAAGTCAGGTCTCAGAAAGCAGACATGTGTGTAAGGCCATTATTCAAGGAAAACAGTTTGAAGGGTTAGTAGACACTGGAGCAGATGTCTCTATCATTGCTTTAAATCAGTGACCAAAAAATTGGCCTAAACTAAAGGCTGTTAGTTGTTTAACTGAGGACTTGTTGCCGTAGGCACAGCCTCAGAAGTGTATCAAAGTACTATGATTTTACATTGTTTAGGGCCAGATAATCAAGAAAGTACTGTTCAGCCAATGATTACTTCAATTCCTGTTCATCTGTGAGGTCGAGATTTATTACAACAATGGGGTGTGGAAATCACTATGCCTACTCAATTATACAGCCCCACGAGTCAAAAAAAAGCATGACTAAAATGGTATATGTAGCAGGAAAAGGATTAGGAAAAAATAAAAATGGCATTAAAGTCCCAATTGAGATTGAGAGAAATCTCAACCCAAATGTCCATCAGTGACAGATTGGATTAAGAAAATGTGGCATATATACACCATGGAATACTATGCAGCCATAAAAAAGGATGAGTTTGTGTCCTTTGTAGGGACATGGATGCAGCTGGAATCCATCATTCTTAGCAAACTATCACAAGAACAGAAAACCAAACACCGCATGTTCTCACTCATAGGTGGGAACTGAACAATGGATCACTTGGACTCGGGAAGGGGAACATCACACACCGGGGCCTATCATGGGGAGGGGGGCGGGGGGAGGGATTGCATTGGGAGTTATACCTGATGTAAATGACGAGTTGATGGGTGCAGCACACCAACAAGGCACAAGTATACATATGTAACAAACCTGCACGTTATGCACATGTACCCTACAACTTACAGTATAATAATAATAAATAAATTTAAAAAAAAAAAAAAAGAAAATGAATAGGGTATCCTTTTGAAGGGAGGCCACTGTAGAGCCTCCTAAACCCATTCCATTAACGTGGAAAACAGAAAAACCGGTATAGGTAAGTCAGTGGCCGCTACCAAAACAAAAACTGAAGACTTTGCATTTATTAGCAAAGTAACAATTAGAAACAGAACATATTCAGCTTTCATTCTCGCCTTGGAATTCTCCTGTGCTTGTAATTCAGAAAAAAAAAAAATCCGGCAGATGGCGTATGTTAACTGTAAATGCCACAAATGCCATAATTCATGGGGCCTCTCCAACCCGGGTTGCCCTCTCCGGCCATGATCCCAAAAGTCTGGCCTTTAACTATAATTGATCTGAAGGATTGCTTTTTTACCATTCCTCTGATGGAACAGGATTGTGAAAAATTTGCCTTTAGTGTATCAGTCATAAATAATAAAGAACCAGCAACCAGCTTTCAGTAGAAAGTGTTACCTCAGGGAATGCTTAATAGTCCAACTGTTTGTCAGACTTTCGTAGGTCAAGCTCTTCAATCAGTTAGAGGCAAGTTTTCAGACTCTTATATTCATTATGTTGATGATATTTTATGTGCTGCAGAAACAAGAGACAAATTAATTGTTACACATTTCTGCAAGCAGAGGTTGCTAACTCAGGAATCCAATAGCATCTGTTAAGATTCAAATCTCTACTCCTTTTCATTATTTAGGGATGCAGATAGAAAATAGAAAAATTAAGCCACAGAAAATAGAAATAAGAAAACACACATTGAAAATATTAAATGACTTTCAAAAATTGCTAGGAGATATTAATTGGATTTGGCCAACTCTAGGCATTCCTACTTATGCCATGTCAAATTTGTTCTCTATCTTAAGAGGAGACCCAGACTTAAATAGTAAAAAAAAATTAACTCCAGCGAAAACAAAAGAAATTAAATTAGTGGAAGAAAAAATTTAGTCAGCACAAATAAATAGAATAGATCCCTTAGCTCCATTCCCATTTTATTTTTGCTACTGCACATTCTCCAACAGGCATCATTGTCCAAAATACTGACCTTGTGGAGGGGCCATTCCTTCCTCACAGTACAATTAAGGCTTTTACATTGTACTTGGATCAAATAGCTACATTAATTGTTAAGACAAGATTACAATAATAAAGTTGTGTGGAAATGACCCAGACAAAATAGTTGTTCCTTTAAACAAGGAACAAGTGAGAAAAGCCTTTATTAATTCTGGTGCGTGGCAGATTGGTCTTGCTACTTTTGTGGGAATTATTGATAATAATTATCCCAAAACAAAAATCTTCCAGTTTTTAAAATTGACTACTTGGATTTTACCTAAAATTACCAGATATAAACCTTCAGAAAATGCTCTGACAGTGTTTACTGATGGTTCCAGCAATGGAAGGGTGGCTTACACAGGGCCAAAAGAGCGAGTCATCAAAACTCAGTATCAATTGACTCAAAGAGCAGAGTTGGTTGCAGTCATTATAGTCTTAAAAGACTGTAATAAACCTATTAATATTGTATCAGATTCTGCATATGTAGTACAGGCTACAAAAGATGTTGAGACAGCTCTAATTAAATATAATATGGATGATCACTGAAACCAGCTGTTCAATTTGTTACAATAAACTGTAAGAAAAATAAATTTCCCATTTTATGTTACTCATATTCGAGCACACACTAATTTACCAGGGCCTTTAACTAAAGCAAATGAACAAGCAGACTTACTGGTATCATCTGCATTCATAATAGCAGAAGAACTTCATGCTTTGACTCATACAAATGCAGCAACATTAAAAAACAAATTTGACGTCACATGGAAACAGGCAAAATATATTGCACAACATTGCATCCAGTGTCAAGCCCTACATCTGCCCACTCAAGAGGCAGGAGTTAATCCCAGAGGTCTGTGTCCTAATGTGTTATGGCAAATGGATGTCACACATGTACCTTCATTTGGAAGATTACTATGTGTCCATGTAACAGTTGATTCTTATTCACATTTCATATGGGCATCCTGCCAGACAGGAGAAAGTACTTTCCATGTTAAAAAACATTTGTTATCTTGTTTTGCTGTAATGGGAGTTCCAGAAAAAATTAAAACTGACAATGGACCAGGATAACTGTAGTAAAGCCTTCCAAAAATTCTTAAATCCGTGGAAAATTACACATACAACATGAATTCCCTATAATTCCCAAGGACAGGCCATTGTTGAAAGACCTAATAGAACAGTCAAAACTCAATTAGTTAAACAAAAAGAAAGGTGAGATAGTAATGAGTGTACCACTTCTCAGATGCAACTTAATCTAACACTCTATACTTTAAATTTTTAAAACATTTATAGAAATCAGACTACTACTTCTGCAGAATAACATTTTACTGGAAAAAAGAACAGTCCACATGAAGGAAAACTGATATGGTGGAAAGACAACAAAAATAAGACATGGGAAATAGGGAATTTGGTAATGTGGGGGAGAGGTTTTGCTTGTGTTTCACTAGGAGACAATCAGCTTCCTGTTTGGATACCCACTAGACATTTGAAGTTCTACAATGAGACAGAAACACCGCAATCAAGCAACATCGACTCACAAGATGAACAAAATGGTGATGTCAGAAGAACAGATGAAGTTACCATACACCAAGAAAATGGAGGCACCAACTTGGGCACAATTAAAGAAGCTGACACAGTTAGCTAAGAAAAAAGTCTAGATAACACAAAGGTGGCACAAACTCCAGAGAATATGCTGCTTGCAGCTTTGATGGTTGTATCAATGGTGGTAAATCTCCCCATGCTTGCAGGAGCAGCTGCAGCTAATTATACCTACTGAGCCTATGTGCCTTTCCCGCCCTTAATTCGGACAGTCACATGGATGGATAATCCTATTGAAATATATGTTAATAATAGTGTATGGGTACCTGACCACACAGATGTTCATTGCCCTGTGAAACCTAAGGAAGAAGGAATGATGATAAATATTTCCACTGGATATCGTTATCCTCCTATTTGCTTAGGGAGAGCACCAGGATGTTTAATGTCTGCAATTAAAAATTGGTTGATAGAAGTACCTACTGTCAGTACCACCAGTAGATTTACTTATCACATGGTAAGTGGAATGTCACTCAGGACACAGGTAGATTATTTACAGGACTTTTTTTTCTTATCAAAAATCCTTAAAATTTAGGCCTAAAGGGAAACCTTGCCCCAAGGAAATTCCCAAAGGATGAAAAGACACAGAAGTTTAATTTTGAGAAGGACATGTGGCCAATATTGCAGTGATATTACAAAACAATGAATTTGGAATGATTATAGATTGGGCATCTTTAAGTAAATTCTACCACAACTGCACAGGACAAACTCAATGGTGTTCCAGTGCACAAGTGAATCCAGCTGTTAATAGTGACTTAACAGAAAGTTTACACAAACATAAGCACAAAAAATTACAGGCTTTCTACCCTTGGGAATGGGGAGAAAAAGGATTCTCTACTTTAAGACCAAAAATAATAAGTCCTGTTTCTGGACCTGAACATCCAAAATTATGGAGCCTTACTGTGGCCTCATACTGCATTAGAATTTGGTGTGGAAATCAAGCTATAGAGACAAGAGATCATAAGCCACTTTATACTATTGACCTAAATTCCATTTTAACAGTTCCTTTACAAAGTTGTGCAAAGCTCCCTTATATGCTAGTTGTAGTAAATATAGCATTTAAACCAGACTCCCAAACTATAACCTGTGAAAACTGAAGACTGTTTACTTGCATTGATTTGAATTTTAATTGGCAACAGCGTATTCTGCTAGTGAGAGCAAGAGAAGGCGTGTGGACACCTGTGTCCATGGACCGACTGTGGGAGGCCTCGCCATCTGTCCATATTTTGACTGAAGTGTTAAAAGGCATTTTAAATAGATCCAAAAGATTCATTTTCACTTTAACTGCACTGATTATGGGATTAATTGCAGTCACAGCTACAGTCATGGTGGCAGGAGTTGCATTGCACTCTTCTGTTCAGACAGTAAATTCTGTTAACAATTTTCAAAGGATTCTACAAGATTGTGGAATTCACAATCTGGTATTGATCAGATAAAGTGGCAAATCAAATTAATGATCTTAGACAAACTGTCATTTGGATGGCAGATAGGCTAATCAGCCTAGAACATCATTTCCAGTTACAGTGTGACTGGAATACATCAGATTTTTGTATTACACCCCAAGTTTATAATGAGTCTGACCATCACTGGGACATGGTTAGATGCCATCTACAGGGAAGAGAAGATAATCTCACTTGAGACGTTTCCAAATTAAAAGAACAAATTTTTGAAGCATCAAAAGCCCATTTAAATTTGGTACCAGGAACTGAAGCAATTGCAGGAGTTGCTGATGGCCTCGCAAACCTTAACACTGTCACTTGGGTTAAGACCATCGGAAGTACTACTACTGTAAATTTCATATTAATCCTTGTGTACCTGCTCTGTCTGTTGTTAGTCTCTCTCCACCATTACCCTATAGTCCTGCCACATTCCACTCTCCGAGATGGTAGAGACAGTGATCAATAACTACTGAGGGAGCTCAGAGACCAGGGCCAGTGCAGGTCCTCTGTATGCTGAGCGCCAGTCCCCTGGGCCCACTTTTCTTTCTCTATAGTATATCTCTGTGTCTTAATTCTTTTCTAAGTCTCTCGTCCCACCTGATGAGAAACACCCACAGGTTGTGGAGGGTCTGGCTACCCCTCCAAAAAAGGAAATATCTTCTGAAAACACTAGAAAGAAGATTTCTGAGAAACTACTTCGTGATGTGGACATTTTTCTTACAGTGGTAAACTTTTCTTTTGTTTGAGAAGTTTGGAAACACTGTTTGTGTGGAATCTGCGAAGGGATATTTGTGAATGCATTGAGGCCTATGGTGAAAAAGGAAATATCGTCACATAAAAGCTACAAAGAAGCTCTCTAAGAAACAGCTTTGGGATGTGTGCATTCATCTCACTGAGCTAAAACCTTCTTTTACTGAGCAGTTTGGAAAAACTCTTTTTGTACCATCTGCAAAGGGATATTTGGAAGCCATTGAGGCCTATGGTGAAAAAGGAAATATCGTCACATAAAAGCTACAAAGAAGCTCTCTGAGAAACAGCTTTGGGATGTGTGCATTCATCTCACTGAGCTAAAACTTTCTTTTACTGAGCAGTTTGGAAAAACTCTTTTTGTACAATCTGCAAAGGGATATTTGGAAGCCATTGAGGCCTACGGTGAAAAGAGAAATATCATCAGACAAAAACTAGAAAGAAACTTTCTGAGAAACTGTTTTGTGATGTGTACATTCATCTCACAGAGTTAAAGTTTTCTTTTGATAGAGTAGTTTGGAAATACTGTTTTTGTAGGAATTGTCAATGGATATTTGGCAGTACCTTAAGGACTATGGTGAAAAGGCAAATATCTTCTGATAAAAACTAGAATGAAGCTCTTTGAAAAATTGCTTTGTGATGTATGCATTCATCACACAGAGTTAAACCTTTCTTTTGACTGGGCAGTTTGCAAGTGCTGTATTGGTATAATCTGCAATGGGATATTTGGGAGTGCTTTGAGGCCTATGGTGAAAAATGAAATAACTTCAGATAAAAACTAGAAAGAAGCTTTGTGAAAAACTGCTTTTTGATGTGTGCAATCGTGTCACAGAGTTAAACATTTCTTTTCAATCAGCAGGTTCGAAATACTGCTTTTGTAGAATCTGTGTATTGATATTCAGAGTACATTGAGCCCTATGTTGAAAAGGAAATACCTTCAGATAACAACACCTTTCTTTTCATTCAGCAGTTTGGAAACATGGTTTTTGTAGAACCTGTGAAGGGATATTTTGGAGCGAAATGAATCTTATCATGAAAAAGAAAATATCTTCAGATAAAAACTAGAAGGAAGATTTCTGAGAAACTGGTTTGTGGTGTGTGCATTCATGTCACAGGATTAAACATTTCTTTGATTCTGGGGTCTGAAAACACTGTTTTTGTAGAATCGGCCTAGGGTTACTTTGGAGCACATTGAGGCCAATGGTGAAAAAGTAAGTATCTTCACATACAACCTCGAAAGAAGCTGTCTGAGAAACTACTAACCACTTTGTTATGTGGTCATTCATCTCACAGAGTTAAATGTTTCTTTGGTTCAGTTGTTTGGAAACACTGTTTTTGTCCATTCTGCAAATTGACATTTGGGAGCTCATTGAGGCCAATGGCAAAAAATGGAATAACCACTTTGAGATGTATGGATTCATCTGACAGAGTTGAAAATTTCCTTTGATTCAGCAGTTTGGAAACACTGTTTCTGTTTGTATAATCTGCGAAGTGATATTTGAGAGTGCGTTGAAGACTACAGAGAAGAAAATATTTTCAGATAAAATTAGAAACAAGCTTTCTGAGAAACTAGTTTGTGATGTGTGCATTCATCTCACTGAGTTAAACCATTATTTCGATACAGCAGTTTGGAAACACTGTTTTTGTCCATTCTGCGAATGGGCATTTGGGAACTCATTGAGGCCAATGGCCAAAAGGTGAATATCCCCAGATGAAAACTAGAAGGAAACTATGTGAGGAACGGCTTTGTGATATGTGCGTTCATATCACAGGTTTATACCCTTCTTCTCATGCAGGAGTTTGGAAACTCTGATTTTGTAGAATCTGCGAAAGCAAATTTGGCAGCGCATTGAGGCCTATGGTGAGAAAGAAAATACCTTCAGAAAAAACTGGAAAGAAGCTTTCTGAGAAACTGCTTTGTGATGTGTGCATTCATCTCATGGAGTTGAAGCATTGTTTTGATTCAACAGTTTGGAAACATTATTTTTATGCTATCTGCAAAGGGATATTTGGAAGTGCATTGAGGCTAATGGCCTAAAAGCGAATATCCCCAGATGAAAACTAGAAGGAAGGAATCTGTGAGACCGTTTTAAGATGCATGCACTCATCTCACAGAGATAAACCTGTCTTTTCATTCAGCAGATTGGACACGCTGGTTTTCTAGAATCTGCGAAGTGATATTTGGGAACCTATTGGGGCCCATGGTGAAGAAGTAAATATCTTGAGATAAAAACTAGAGAGAAGTTTTCTGATAAACTGCATTGTGATGTGTGCATTCATCTTACAGAGGTAAACTGTTCTTTTGATTCAGAAGGTTGGAAACATTGTATTTGTGCATTTTTTGAATGGAGATTTGGGAGCTCATTGAGGTCAATGGCCAAAAAACAAATATTCTCAGATAAAAACTAGAAGAAAGCTATCTGAGAGACCGTTTGGTGATGGGTGGATTCATCTCCCAGACTTAGAACTTTGTATTCTTGCAGTAGTTTGAAAACACTCTTTTTGTCCATTATGTGAAAGGGCAGTCTGGAGCTCATTGAGGACAGTGGCAAAAAAGTGAATATCCCTTGATAAAAAATAGAAGAAAGCTATCTGAGAAACAACTTTGTGATGTGTGCATTCATGTAGCAGAGTTGAACATTTCTTTTGATTCAGCAGTTTGGAAAAACTGTTTTGTACATTCCACAAATGGATATTTTGGAGCTCATTGAGGACAATGGACAAAAAACGTATATCCCAGAGTAAAAACTAGAAGGAAGCAATGTGAGAAACCACTTTCAGATGTGTGCATTCCTGTCACAGAGTTAAACCATTGTTTTCATTCACCAGTTTGGAAAAAATGTTTTTACAGAATCTGCTAAGGCATATTTTTTAGTGCCTTGAGGCCTATGTAGAAAAAGGAAATAGCTTCAGTTAAAAACTGGAAAGAAGCTTTCTGAGAAACTGCTTTCTGATGTGTGCATTCTTCTCACAGAGTTAATCCATTCTTTTCATTCAGCAGTTTTAAAACACTGTTTTTGCCCATTCTGTGAATGGATATTTGAGAGCTCATTGAGGCCAATAGCCAAAAAGTGAAAGTCCCCAGGTAGAAAGTAGGAGGAATCCTACTTGAGATGTGGGCATTTGAGATGTGTGCATTAATCTTACAGAGTTAAACCTGTTTTTTCAATCAGCAGTTTGGAAACACTGTTTTTGTAGAATCTGTGAAGGAATATTTGGGAGTTCACTGAGGCCTATGGTGAAAATGAAAATATCTTCACTTGAAAGCTAGAAAGAATCTTTGTGAGAAACTGCTTTGTGATGTGTGCATTCATCTTCTGAGTTAAATATTTCTTTTGATTTAGCAGTTTGGAAACACTGTTTTTGTCCATTCTGGGAATGAATATTTGGGAGCTCATTAAGGCCAATGGCCCAAAAGAGAATATCCCCAGATAAAACTAGAAGGAAGTTATCTGAGAAACTGCTTTTTGATGTGTGCATTCGTTTCACAGTGATAAACATTTCTTTTCATTCAGCTGCTTGGAAACACTGTTTTTGTAGAATCTGTGAAGGGATATTTGGGAGCGTAGTGAGGCCTATGGAGAAAAAGAAAATATCTTCACATAAAAACAAGAAACAAGCTTTCTGAGAAACTACTTCATGATGTGTGCATTCATCTCACAGAATGAAGTGATTCTTTTGATACAGCAGTTTGGAGACACAGTTTTTGTCCTTTCTGTGAGTGGACATTTGGGAGCTTATTGAGGCTAACGACTAAGAAGAAAATATCCCTGGATGAAAACTAGAAGGAAGCTATCCAAGAAACTTCTTTGTAATGTGAGCATTCATCTCACAGAGTTAAAACTTTCTTTTCATTCAGCAGTTTCTTAACACAGTTTTAGTGGGAGCTGTGAAGGGATATTTGGGAGCACATTGAGACCTATGGTGAAAAAGAAAGTATTTTCACATAAAAACTAGAAAGAAGCATTTTGAGAGACTGCTTTGTGATATGTGTATTCATCTCACAGAGTTAAACCCTCTTTGGATTCACCAGTTTGGAAACACTGTTTTTGGAAAATCTGCAAAGGGATATTTGGGAGTGCCTTGAGGCCTATGTTGAAAAAGAAAAATATCCTCAGATAAAACCTAGAAAGATGCTTTCTGGGAAATTCCTTTGTGATTTTTTCATTCATCTCACAGAGTAAACCCTTTCTTTTGATTCAGCAGTTCAGAAACACTGTTTTTGGGCATTCTGTGGATGTATATTTGGGAACTCATTGAGGACAATGGCCAAAAAATTGTTATTCCTAGATTAAAAGTAGAAGGAATCTATCTGAGATACCGTTTTGAAATGTGTGCATTCATCTTGAAGAGGTACACTGTTCTTATAATTCTGCCGTTTGGAAACATTGTTTTTGCAGAATCTGGAAAGGGATATTTGGGATTGCATTGAGGCATATGATGAAAAACAAAATATCTTCAGATGAAAACTAGGAAGAAGATTTCTGAGAATTTGCTTTGTGATGTGGGCATTCATCTCTTAGAGTTAAAGCTTTCTTTTGATTCAGCAGTTTGGAAACACGTTTTTGCCCATTATTCAAATGGAAATTGGGAGTTCATTGATGCCTGTCGAGAAAAAGGTAATATCCCAAGGTGAGAGCTAGAAGGAATCTATCAAGAGACCACTTTCTGAAGTGTCCATTCACTTCACTGAGTTTAACCTTTCTTTTCAGGCAGCAGTTTGGAAACACTGTTTTTGTAGAATCTGTGAAGGGATATTAAGGAACGCATTGAGGCCTGTGGTGAAGAAGAAAATATCTTAACATAAAATACAGAAAGAAGATTTCTGAGAGACTGTTTGTGATGTTTCCATTCATCTCACAGAGGTAAACCTTTCTTTTCATTCAGCAGTTTGGAAAGACTGTTTTTGTTCATTCTCTAAATGGACATTTCAGAGCTCATTGAGGCCATTGGCCAAAAAGCAAATATTCCCAGATAAAAACTAGAAGAAAGGTATGTGAGACACTGCTTTGCAATCTGTTCATTCATCTCACAGAGTTAAACCTTTGTTTTCATTCAGCAGTTTCATAACAGTGTTTTTGTAGAATTTGCAAAGGGATATTTGGGAGCACATTGGGGCCTATGGTGAAAAAGAAAGTATCTTCAGATGAAACCTACAAAGAGCCTTTCTGAGAAACTGCTTTGTGATGTGTGCATTCATTTCACCAAGTTAAAGCTTTCTTTGATTCAACTGTTTGGAAATACTGTTTTTGTCTATTCTGTGAATGAACATTTTGGAGTTAATTGAGGCCAATGGCAAAAAAGGGAATATCCCTGGATTAAATTAGAAAGAAGCTCTCTGAGAAATGGCTTTGTGATGTGTGCATTCTTCTCACAGTGTTAAACCTTTCTTTTCCTTCAGCAGTTTGGAAACATTGTTTTTGTGGAAACTGAGAAGGGATATTTGGGGGTGCATTGAGACCTATTGTGAAAACGAAAGTATCTTCACATTAAATTGGGAAAGAAGCTTTCTGAGAAACTACTTTGTGATGTGTGCATTAAACTCACAGAATTGAAACATTCTTTTGATTCAGCAGTTTGGAAACATTGTTTTTCTCCATTCTATGAATGCACATTTGGGAGCTCATTGAGACCAGTGGCCAAAAAAGGAATATGCCCCAATAAAAACCAGAAGGAAGCTATCTGAGAAATCCTTTTGAGATGTGTGCATTTATCTCACAGAGTTACACCTTTCGTTTCATTCAGCAGTTTGGAAACACTGTTTTTGTAGAATCTACTAAGGGATATTTGCAAGTGCTTTGAGACTTATGGTGAAAAATAAAATATCTTCAGATAAAAACTGGAAGGAAGCTTTCTGAGAAACTGCATTCTCAGAAACTGTGATGTGTGCATTCATCTTACAGAAATAAACTTTTCTTTTGATTCAGCAGTTTGGAAACTGTTTTTGTCCATTCTGCGACTGGACATTTAGGAGCTTATTGAGGTGAATTGCCAAAAGATGAATATCCCCAGATAAAACCTAGAAAGAAACTATCTGAGAAGCTGCTTTGTGATGTGTGCATTCATCTAGCAGGGTTAAACCTTTCTTTTCATTCATCTGTTTGGAAACGCAGTTTTGGTTGGATCTGTGATGGGTTGTTTAGCAGTATATTGAGGCCAATGGTTAAAAAATAGATACATATATATGTGTGTGTGTGTGTGTGTGTGTGTATGTGTATATATATATATATATATCTTCCAATGAAAACGAGAAAGAAGTTTTCTGAGAAAATGTTTGTGATGTGTCCTTTCATCTCACAGAGTTAACATTTACTTTGACTTGGCAGTTTGGAATCACTGTTCTCATAGAATCTGTGAAGGGATATTTGGGAGTGCCTTGAGACCTATGGTTAAAAAGAAAATATCTTCAGATAAAATCTAGAAAGTCGCCTTCTGAGAAACTGCTTTGTGATGGGTGCATTCATCCCACCGAGTTAAACCATTCTTTTATTCAGCAGTTTGGAAACACTGTTTTTGTCCATTCTGCAGACAGATATTTGGGAGTTCAGAGAGGCCAATGGTGAAAAAGCAAATATCGCCAGATAAAAACAAGAAGGATGATGTCTTAGAGACCGCTTAGTGATGTATTCATTCATCTTGTAGAATTAAATCATTCTTTTCTTTTAGCACATTGAAGAGAGTGTTTTTGTAGAATCTATGAAGGGATATTTGGGAACTTATTGAAGCCTATGGTGAAGAAAACATCTTCAGATACAAACTAGAAAGAACCTTTCTGAGAGACTTCTATATGATATGTGAATTCATCTCACAGGGTTAACCCACTGTTTTGATACAGCAGTTTGGAGACCCTGTTTTTGTCCATAATGTGAATGGACGTTTGGGAGCTCAATGAGGCCAACGGCCAAAAGGCTAATATTAACGGATGAAACTAGAAGGAAGCTATCTGAGAAATGCTTTGTGATGTGTGCATTCATCTCTCAGAATATTTGGGAGCATTTGAGGCCTACAGTGAAAAATAAAATATCTTTAGATAAAAACTAGAAAGAAATTTTCTGAGAAACTGTTTTGTGATGTGTGCATTCATCTCACAGAGTTAAACCTTTCTTTTAATTCAGCAGTTTGGAAACACTGTTTTTTCCATTCTGCAAATGGACATTTGGGAGCTCATTGAGACCAATGGCGAAAAAATAAATATCACTGTATAACAACTAGAAGGAACCTATCTGAGATACTGCTTTGTTGTGTGAGCATTCATCTCGCAGAGTTACACCTTTCTTTTCATTCAGCCATTTGGAAACACTGTTTTTATAGAGTTTGCAAAGGGTAATTTTGGAGCACATTGTGGTCTATGTTGGAAAAGAAAATATCTTCAGATAAAAACTAGAAAGAAGATTTCTGAAAAAGTGCTTTGTGATGTCTGCACTCATCTCACAGAGTTAAGCCTTTCTTTTGGTTTAGCAGTTTTTAAACATTGTTTTTCTACATTCTGCAAATCGGCATTTGGGAGCTTATTCAGACCAATGGCCAAAAAGTGAATATCTCTGGATAAAAACAAGAAGGAAGTTACCTGAGAAAACGCTTTGAGATATGAGCATTCATCTCTTAGAGTTAAATCTGTCTCATTATTAAGTAGTTTTTAAACACTGTTTTTATAGAATCTTTGAAAGCATATTTGGGAGCCCATTGAGGCCTGTGGTGAAAAAGAAAATATCTTCAGACGAAAACTGGAAAGAAGCTTTCTGAGAAACTGCTTTGTGATGTTTGCATTCATCTCACAGAGTTAAACTTGTCTTTTCATTCAGCAGTTTGGAAACACTGTTTTTGTAGAATCTGTGAAGGACATTTGGGAGTGAATTGAAGCCTACAGTGAAAAAGAAAGTATCTTCAGATAGAAACTAGAGACACTTTCTGAGAAACTGTTTGTGATTTTTACATTCATCTCACAGAGTTTTTCATTGATTCAGCAATTTGGAAACACTGGTTTTGTAAAAATTGTGAAGAAATCTTTGGGACTGCACTGGGGCCTATGGTGAAAAAGAAAATATCTTCAGATAAAAACAAAAAGAAGTAGTCTGATAAACAGCTTTGTGAAGTGTACATTCATCTCACAGTGTTAAACTGTTCTTTTGATTCAGCAGTTTGGGAGCACTCATTTTGTCCATTCTGTGAATGGATATTTTGGAGCTTTTTGAGGCCATTGGCCAAAAAGCAAATATCCCCAGATAAAACAAGAAAGAAGCTATCTGAGAAACCACTTTGAGAACTGTGCATTCATCTCGCAGAGTTAAAGCTGTCTTTTTACTGAGCAGTTTGGAAAAGCTGTTTTTGTATAATCTGCAAAGGGATATTTGGGAGTGAATTGAGGCCTATAGTGAAAAAGAAAATACCTTCATATAGGAACTAGAAAGAGGCTTTCTGAGAAACTGTTTGTGATGTTTGCATTCATCTCACAGAGTTAAACCTTACTTTTGATTCAGCAGTTTGGAGACACTATTTTTGTAGAAACTGTGAAGGGATATTTGGGAGCGCATTGTGGAATATGATGAACAAGAAAATATCTTCAGATAAAAACTAGAAAGAAGCTTTCTGAGAAACTGCTTTGTGATGTGTGCATTTATCTCACAGAGATAAAACTTTCTTTTGGTTCAGGAGTTTGGAAACACTGTTTTTATCCATTGTGCAAATGGACATTTGGGAGTTTATTGAGGCCAATGGCCAAAAAGTGAATATCCCAGGATAAAAACCTGAAGGAAGCTATATGAGAGGCTGCTTTGACATGTCTGCATTCACCTCATAGAGTTAAACATTTCTTTTCATTCAGAAGCTTGGAAACACTGTTTTTGTGGAATATGCGGATGGGTATTTGGGAGCACATTGAGTCATATGGTGGAAAAGAAAATAACCTCAGATAGAAAGAAGAAAGAAGCTTTCTGAGAAACTGCTTTGTGATGTGTGCATTCAACTCACAGAGTTAAACCTTTCCTTTGATTCAGGAGTTTGAAACCACTGTTTTTGTTCATTCTGTGATTGAACATTTAGGAGTGCATTGAGGCCAATGGGCAAAAAGTGACTATCCCCAGATAAAAATTAGAAGGAATTTATCTGAGAGATCACTTTTTGATTTGGGCATTCATCTTGCTGATTTACATATTTATTCACATTCAGCAGATTGGCAAACTGTTTTTGTAGAATCTGTGATGGTATATTTGGGAGCATATTGCAGCCTATGGTTAAAAAGTAATGTCTTCAGATTAAAACTGGATAGAAGTTTTCTGAGAAACTGCTTTGTAATGTGTGCATTCATCTCACAGAGTTAAACTTTTTACTCAGCAGTTTGGAAACACTATTTTTGTACATTCACAGAATGGACATTTTGGATCTCAATGAGGCCATTAGCAAAAAAGCATATATCACCAGATAAAAACTAGGAGGAAGGTATCTGATAAACCACTTTGTGATGTGCGAATTCACCTCACAGAGTTAAACATTTCTTTTAATTCAGCAGTTTGGGAACACTGTTTTTGTCCATTCTGTGAATGCACATTTGGGAGATCATTGAGGCTAATGGACAAAAAGTAAACATTGCCAGATAAATACCAGAAGGAATCTATATGAGAAACTACTTTGTGATGTGTGCATCCATGTGGCAGAGTTAAAACTTTCTTTCATTCATCAGTTTGGAAACAGTGTTTTTCACAATCTGTGAAAGGATTTTTGAGAGCACATTGAGGCCTATGGTGAAAAAGAAAATATCTTCAGATAAAACCAAGGAAGAAACTTTCTGAGAAACTGCTTTGTGATGTGTGCATCCATCTCACAGAACTAAACTTTTCTTTTGTTTGACAGTTTGGAAACACTGTTTTGAAGAATCTGTAATGGGATATTTTGGAGCATACAGAGACCTATTGTAAAAAACAAAATAACGTCAGATAAGAATTAGAAAGTAATGTTCTGGGAAACTGCTTTGTGATGTGTACATTCATTTCACAGAGTTAAACCTTTCTTTCGATTGAGCAGCTTGAAAGCACTGTTTTTGTAGAAATCTGTGAAGGGATATTTGGGAGTGCCTTGAGGCCTATGGTGTAGAAGAAAATATCTTCAGATAAAAAATTGAAACAATCTTTCTGAGAGACTGCTTTATGATGTGTCCATTTTTCTCACAGAGTTAAACTTCACTTTTGATTCAGCCATTGGAAACACTGTTTATGTAGAATCTTCAAAGAGATATATGGGAGTGCATTGAGTCCTATAGTGAAAAATGAAATATCTTCAGATGAAAACTAGACAGAACCTTACTGAGAAGCTGCTTTGTGATGTGTGCATTCATCCCCCACAGTTAAACCTTTCTTTTTCGGAGATCTTTGGAAACACTGGTTTTGTAGTATCTGTGAAGGGATATTTAGTAGCACATTATGCCTGAAATGAGAGAAATATCATTAGATAGAAACCAGAAAGAAGTTTTCTGAGAAACCGCTTTGTGATGTTTTCATTCAACCCACAAAGTTAAAGTTTTCTTTTGATTGAGCAGTTTGGAAACACTGTTTTTGTAGAATCTGTGAAGAGATATATGGGAGTGCATTAAGTCCTATGGTGAAAAAGGAAATATCTTCAGATGAAAACTAGAAAGAAGCTTTCAGAGAACCTGCTGTTTGATGTGTGCATTCATCTCACAGAGGTAAACCGTTCCTTTGATTGAGTAGTTTTGAAACACTGTTTTTGTACAATCTGTAAAGGTATATTTTCTAGCTCGTTGAGGCCTATGGTGAAAAAGGAAATGTCTATAGATGAAAACTAGAAAGAAGCTTTCTAAGAACCTGCTTTGTGATGTGTGTATTCATCTCAGAGATAAATCATTCTTTTAATTGAGTAGTTTGGAAACACTTTTTTGTAGAATCTGCTGACTGATAATTGGGAGCACATTGAGGATTGTGGTGAAAAGAGAAATATCTACAGATAAAAATTAGAATTAACCCTTCTTAGAAACTGCTTTTTGATGTGAGCATTGATCTCACAGAATTAAACTTTACTTGAGCATCTTGGAATAAACTGTTGTTGTAGTATCTGCGAAGGGATATTTGGGAGCACGTTGAGGTCTATGGTGAAGAGCAATGTATCCTCAGAAAAAACTAGAAAGAAGCTATTTGAGAAATTGCTTTGTGATGTGTACATTCATATAACAGAGTTAAAGCTATCTATTGATTTAGCAGTTTGGAAGCACTGCTTTGTAGAATCTGCAATGGGATATTTGGGAGCACTGTAAGGCTAGTGGTGAAAAGACAAATTTCTACAGATAAAAACTAGAAAGAAGCTTTCTGAGAACGTGCTTTGTGGTGTGTGCATTCAGTTCACAGAGTTAAACTTTTCTTTTGATTGAGCAATTCGGAAACACTGTTTTTGTAGAATATGTGAAGGGATACTTGGGAGAGCATTGAGACCTATGGTGAAAAAGGAAATATCTTCAGATAAAAACTAGAAAGAACCTTTCTGAGAACCTGTTTCATGATGTGTGCATTAATCTCATGGTCTTAAACCATTCTCTTGATTGAACAGTTTGGAAGACCTGTTTTTGTAGAATCTGTCAAGGGATATTTATGAGCGAATTGAGGCCTAAGTTGATAAAGGAAATATGTTCAGATGAAAACTAGAAAGAAGCTTTCTGAGAAACTGCTTTGTGATGTCTGCATTCATCTTACAGAGCTAAACTTCTGTTTTGATTTAGCAGTTTGAAAAAACTGTTTTTGTAGGATCTGCAATGGGATATTTGGGAGAGCTTTGAGGACTATGGTGTAAAACGAAATATCTTTACACAAAAACTAGAAAGAAGCATTCTGAGAAACTTATTTGCATTGCATGCATTCATCCCCCAGAGTTAAACATTTCTTTTGATTGAGCAGTTTGGAATCACTGTTCTTGGAGAATTTGTGAAGGATATTTGAGAGTACATTGAGGATCATGGTGAAAAAGGAAATATCTTCATACAAAAACTTGATAGAGACATTCTGAGAATCTGCTTTGTGATGTGTTCATTAATCTTGCAATGTTAATCCCTTCTTATGATTGAGCAATTTGGAAACACTGTTTTTGTAGAAACTGCGAAGGGATATTTGGGAGCACATTGAAGCCTATGGTGACAAAGAAAATAGCTTCAGATGAAAACTAGTAAAAAGCTTGTGCAGAACCTGCTTTGTGATCTGTGCATTCATCTCACAAAGGTAAACCTTTGTTTTTTTGGAACAGTTTGGGAACACTATTTTTGTACTATCTGTGAAGGGATATTTAGGAGCATATTATGTCTGTAATGAAAAGAGAAATATCATCAGATAATAACTAGAAAGAAGCTTTCTGAGAAGTTGCTTGGTGATGTGAGCATTCAACTCACAGAGTTAAACTTTCCTTTGATCGAGCAGTTTCAAAGCACTGTTTCTGTACAAACTGTGAAGGCATACTTTGCTGCATATAGAAGCTGATGGTGAAAAAGGAAATATCTTTGGATAAAAACTAGAAAGAAGCTTTCTGAGAAACTCCTTTGCAACGGATGCATTCATCTCAAAAAGTTAAAGTGTTCTTTTTGTTGAGCAGTTTGGAAACAATATTTTTGCTGAATCTGTGAAGGATATTTGGGAGCACATTGAGGACCATGGTGAAGAAGGAAATATCTTCAGACAAAAGCTAGAAATAAACACTCTGAGAATCTGCTTTGTGATGTGTGCATTCCACTCATAGAGCTTAACCTTTGCTTTTTTGGAGCAGTTTGGAAACACTTTTCGTAGTATCTGTGACGGGATATTTAGGAGCACATTATTTCTGAAATGATAATAGAAATATCACCAGATAAAAACTAGAAAGGAGCTTTCTGAGAGACTGCACTGTGATGATAGCATTCATCTCACAGAGTTAAACATTTATTTTGAGTTAGCAGTTTGGAAACACTATTTTTGTAGAAACTGCAAAGGAATGCTTGAGAGCATATTGCGGCCTATGATGAAAAAAGAAATATCTTCAGGTAAAAACTAGAAAGAAGATTTCAGAGAAACTCCTTTGTGATTCTTCAATTCATCTCACAGAATTAAACTTTTCTTTTGATTGAGCAGTTTGGAAACACGTTTTTTGGTAGAAACTACGAAGGGATATTTGGGAGCACATTGAGGCCTATAATGAAAAAGGAAATATCTGCAGCTTAAAAGTAGAAAGAAGCTTTCTGAGAAACTACATTATGATGTGTACATTCATTTCACAGAGTTAAATGATTCTTTTGATTGAGCAGTTTGGATACACTGTTTTTGTAGAATCTGTGAAGGGATAATTGGGAGCACATTTAGGCCTAGGGTGAAAAGAGAAATATCTACAGAGTTAAAGCTATCTATTGATGTAGCAGTTTAGAAACACTGTTTTTGTGGAATCTGCAAAGGGATATTTGGGAGCTCCTTGAGGTCTATGGTGAAAAAGGAATTATCATCAGATAAAAACTAGAAAGAAGCTTTCTGAGAACCTGAATTGTGATGTGTGCCTTCATCTCACAGAAGTAAACCGTTCCTATGATTGAGCAGTGTGGAAACACTGTTTTGTAGAATCTGCAAAAGGATATTTGGGAGTGCATTGAGGCCTATGATGAAAAGGAAGTATCTTCAGGAAAAAAACTAGAAAGAAGTATTCTGAGAAACTGCTTCCTCATGTGTTCATTCATCTACACTGATAAACCTTTCTTTGATTGAGCAGTTTGGAAACACTGTTTTTGTAGAATCTGCCAAGGGATATTTTGCAGCCCTTTGAGGCCTATGGTAAAAAAGGAAATGCCTTTAGATGAAAGTTAGTAAGCATCTTTTTGACAACCTGCTTTGTGATGTGTTCAGTCATCTCACAGAGTTAAAACTTTCTTTTGATTGAGCAGTTTAGAAACACTGTTTTTGTGGAATCTGTAGACTGATATTTGATTGCGCTTTGAGGCCGGTGGTGAAAAGACAAATATCTACAGATAAAAGCTAGAAAGCAGCATTCTGAGAAACCGCCTTGTGATGTGAACATTCATCTCAAGAGGTAAAACTTTCTTTAGATTGAACATTTGGAAGCATGGTTTCTGTAGAATCTGTGAAGGGATATTTGGGAGTGCTTTAAGGCCTATGTTGAAATATTAAATATCTTCAGATGAAAACTAGAAAGAAGCTATCTGAGAAACTGTTTTTTGATGTGTGTATTCGTCTCATGGAGTTAAAGCTATCTATTGATTTATCAGTTTGAAAACACTCTTTTGGAGAATCTGTGAAGGATTAATTTGGAGTGCTTTAAGGTTAATGGTGAAAAGACAAATATCTACACATAAAAACTAGAAAGAAGCTTTCTGAGTACTGCTTTGTGATGTGTGCAATCATCTCACAGAGTTAAACCTTTGTTTTGATTGAGAAGGTTGGAAACACATTTTTTCTAGAATCTGTGAAGGGATATTTGGGAGTGCATTGAGGTCTATGGTGAAAAAGGAAATATTTTCAGATAAAAACTAGAAAGAATCTTTCTGATAACCTGCTTTATGATGTTTGCATTCATCTAACAGAGTTAAACCAATCTTTTGTTTTAGCAGTTTGGAAAAACTGTTTTGTAGGATCTGCGCCAGGATATTTGGGAGCGCATTTTGGCCTGTGGTGAACAGAGAAATATCTATCAATAAACTAGAATGAGCTTTCTGAGAAACTTCTTTGTGATATGAGCAGTCATCTCAAGAGTTAAACCATTCTGTTGATTGAGTGGTTTGGAAAGACTGTTTTTGTAGAAGCTACTCAGGGATATTTAGGAGTGCATTGAGGCCTATGTTAGGAAGGAAATCTCTTCAGATGAAAACTAGAAAGAAGCTTTCAGAGAACTTGCTTTGAGATGTGTTCTGCCTTCTGACAAAGTTAAACTTTTTTTTTTTTGAGTGAGCATTTTGGAAACACTGTTTTTGTAGAATCTGCACAGCAATATTTAGGAGCACAGTTAAGCCTATGGTGAAAAAGGAAATATCTTCAGATAAAAACTAGAAAGAAGCTTTCTGAGAAACTGCTTTATGATGTCTCCATTCATCACAGAGAGTTAAACTTTCCCTTCAATTCAGCACTTTGGAAACACGGTTTTTGTAGGATCTACGAAGGGATATTTGGGAGAGCATTGAGGCCTATGGTGAACAGGAAATATCTTCAGATATAAACTAAAAAGAAGCTTTCTGAAAGCATGCTTTGTGATGTGTGTACTCATCTCACTGAGATAAACTATTCTTTTCATTGAGCAGTTTGGAAGTACTGCTTTTTTAGAATTTGTAAAGGGATATTTGGGAGTGCATTGAGGCTTATGGTGAAAAAGGAAATATCTTCAGGTGAAAACTAGAAAGAAGCTATCTGAGAAACTGCTTTGTGATGTTTCCATTCATCTCACAGAGTTAAAGCTATCTACTGATTTAGTAGTTTGGAAACTGTTTTTGCAGAGTCTGCGAAGTGATATTTGGAAGCACCTTGAGGGTTATGTTGATAAGAGGAATAAAAACAGGAATGAAGCTTTTGGAGAAACTGTTTCATGATGCGAGCATTTGGCTTGTGATTGAGCAGTTTGGAAACACATTTTTTGAATAATATGCGAAGGCATATTTGGGAGTATATTGAGGCCTATGGTGAAAAAGGAAATATCTTCAGATAAAAACTAGAGAGAAGCTTTCTTAGAATTTGTGTTGTGATGTGTGCATTCAACTCACAGAGTTAAAGCTATCTTTTCATTTAGCAGCTTGGAAACACTGTTTTTGAAGAATCTATGATGGGATCTTTGGGCACCCTGAGCCCTATGGGGAAAAGGAAATACATTCAAACAAAAGATAGAAAGAAGCTTACTGAGAACCTGCTTTGTGATGTGTTCATCCATCTCACAGAGTTAAACCATTCTTTAGATTGAGCAGTTTAAACATTATTTTTGTGGATCTGTGAAGGGATATTTTGGAGTACATTGAGGCCTATGGTGAAAGGAGAATTACCTACAGGTAAAAACTAGATCGAAGCTTTCTGACAAACTGTTTTGTGATCTGTGAATTCACCTCACAGAGTTAAACCTCTCTTTTGATTGAGCAGTTTGGAAACACTGTTTCTGTAGAATCTGCAGAGGGATATTTGGGAGTGCCTTGAGGCCTATGGTGAAAAAGGAATTATCATCAGATGAAAACTAGAAAGAAGGTTTCTGAGAGTATGCTTTGTGATGTGAGCATTCATATCAGAGAGTTAAACCTTTGTTTTGGTTGAGCAGTTTGGAAACATTGTTTTTGTAGAATCTGCAAAGGGATATTTGGGAGCACACTGAGGCCTGTGCTGAAAAAGGGAATATGTTCAGGTAAAAACTAGAAAGAATCTACCTGAGAAACTGCTTTATGATGTGAGCATTTGTTTCACAGAGTTAAAGCTTTCTAATGATTTAGCAGTTAGAAATACCGTCTTTATAGAATCTGCGAGGGGAAATTTGGGAGTGCTTTGAGGCCTATGGTGAAAAATGAAATGTCTGCTAATAAAAACAAGAAAGAAATTTTCTGAGAACCTGCTCTGTGATGTGTGCATTCAGCTCACAGAGTTAAACCTTTGTTTTGATTGAGCAGTTTGGAAACACTGTTCTTGTAGTATCTGTGAAGGGATATTTGGGAGCACATTGTGACCTGTGGTGAAAAAAGAAATACTTTCGGTAAAAACTAGAAATAAGCTAGCTGAGAAGCTGCTTTGTGGTATGTGCATTCATCTCACAGAGTTAAAGCTATCTATTGATTTAGCAGTCGAGAAACATTGTTTTCTTGGAATCTGTGAAGGGATATTTGGCAGTACCTTGAGGCCTAATCTGAAAAAGGAAATATCTTGAGATAAAAACTTGAAAGATGCTTTCTGAGAACTTGCAATGTGATGTTGCATTTATCTTATGGACATAAACCGTTCCTATGATTGAGCAGTGTGGAAACACTGTTTTGTAGAATCTGCAAAGGGATATTTCAGAAAAAATCTAGAAAGAAGTTTTCTGAGAAACTGCTTTCTGATGTGTTCATTAATTTCACAGTGATAAACCTTTCTTTTGATTGAGCAGTTTGGAAACATTGTTTTTGTAGAATCTTCCAAGGGATATTTTGTAGCCCATTAAGGCCTAGGAGAAATAGTGTATTTAAATAGCCCCAAAGTATCTGCCTCCAAATATTTATAAATACCATTTACTCCCAATTTCTCTGTGAGACTTATGACTCTTTAAGGAAAAATTATAACACAGTATTGTGAGACATATAATGTGTAGATGTAAAATATGTGAATAAAAAGTGGTAATTGAAACTCTTCAACAGCAAGGTTTTCATATTTTACATTTATTAAAATAGTACAGTATAAACTCTAGGTAGATCGTGATAGGTTATAGATGCATATAGTAATCCCCAGAGAAACCACTAAGAAATGTGAAGAGGTGTCACTTAAATGCTAATAAAGGAATTTAATTATATACCAAAAAGTATCTGTATAAGAATGTTTACAGGCCTTTTTGGTCATATAGCTTAAAACAGGGAACAAACTAAATATCCATCTCCAGAAAAATAGATGAACAAATTGTATCTCATTCACACAAGAGAATATCATCCAGCCATAGAAAAAAATGAACTACTAAATCACACTCTCTAGATATAGCTCATAAACTTGCCAGATAAGACAAGCCTGAAATAAAATAATACATATTGTATGATGTCAGGCAAAATGAACCAACGGTAAAAAAAATTTTTTTTTTTAATTAAAAAAAGAAAAAGAAAAAAAAACAAAAAATAGCCTGTGGTGAAGAATAAAATTATCTGGAAAAAGCATGAGGGAATTATCTGAGAATTTTTTAAAAATCCATTATTGTGGCCAGGCGCGGTGGCTCAAGCCTGTAATCCCAGCACTTTGGGAGGCCGAGGTGGGTGGATCACGATATCAGGAGATTGAGACCATCCTGGCTAACACGGTGAAAACCAGTCTCTATTTAAAATACAAAAAAAATTAGCTGGGCATAGTGGTGGGTGCCTGTAGTCCCAGCTACTTGGGAGGCTGAGGCAGGAGAATGGCGTGAACCTGGGAGGCATAATGAAGAAATCCAAATTCAGTAATGGGTTATGTACAGTTGCATAGTTTCTTAATTTGTACAATCAAGATGGAAATTTCCCGTTTATATAATCAGAGATTAATTGTAGTTTATAGTTGGTTAAGCCTGAATTTTGTTTCCCCAATGTAGTAATTTACAAGAAAAAAATGCGCTTGAATTATTAATATTTTTTTCTTTCCTTTTTTGAGACGGAATTTCGCTGTTGTTGCCCAGGCTGGAGTGCAGTGGCGTGATCTTGGCTCAACGTAATCCTCCGCCTCCCAGATTCAAACGATTCTCCTGCCTCAGCCTCCCAAGTAGCTGGGATTACAGGCATGAGCCACCGTGCCCGGCCGAATTAAATTTTTTAAAAAGTAGATTATCAGGCCTGGCACAGTAGTTTACACCTGTAATCCCAGCACTTTCGGAGGCCGAGGCGGGTGAATCACGAGGTCAGGGGTTCTAGACCAGCCTGGCCAATATGGTGAAACTCTGTCTCTAATAAAAATACAAAAATTAGCCGGGAGTAGTGGCAGATGCCTGTAATCCCAACTTCTCAGGAGGCTAAGACAGATAATCGCTTGAACCCGGGAGGCAGAGGTTGCTGTGAGCCACGATTGCGCCCCTGCACACCATCCTGGGCAACAGAGTGAGACTCCATCTCATATTTCAAAAAAAAAAAAAAAAAGTCCAGGTGCGATGGGAGATGGAGTCTCGCTCTGTCGCCCAGGCTGGAGTGCATGGCACGATCTTAGCTCACGGCAACTTCCACCTTCTGGGTTCGAGCTATTCTGCCTCAGGCTCCCAAGGAGCTGGGACTACAGGCACCTACCGCCACGCCTGGCTAATTTTTGTATTTTTCATAGAGACCGTGTTTCACCATATTGGCCAGGCTGGTCTCGAACTCCTTACCTTTTGATCTGCCCGCCTTGGCTTCCCAAAGTGCTGGGATTGCAGGTGTGAGCTACCGCGCCCAGTCTGATTTATTTATTTATTCTTTAATGAGAAAAAGGAGACAATGTGCAGAGTCTGTGTCTGGCTATGTGATAGGTAAGAAAAGAGAGCATCTGAGTCATTATGGGAAGGATGTTTCTTTCTAGATACTGTTCCTGGAGCACACAAAGGATGGAGAATTTTATTTTGTTTTATTTTATTTTATTTTATTTTATTTTATTTATTTATTTAGAGACGTAGTCTCACTCTGTCGCCCAGGCTGGAGTGCAGTGGCCGAATCTCAGCTCACTGCAAGCTCCGCCTCCGGGGTTCATGCCATTCTCCTGCCTCAGCCTCCCGAGTAGCTGGACTACAGGCGCCCGCCACCTCGCCCAGCTAGTTTTTTGTATTTTTTGGTAGAGATGGGTTTTCACCATGTTAACCAGGATGGTCTCGATCTCCTGACCTCGTGATCCGCCCCTCTCAGCCTCCCAAAGTGCTGGGATTACAGGCTTGAGCCACCGCCCCTGGCCTGAGAATTTTATTAATCACAGCTATTTATCAGGATTATCTATGTGCTTTAGCTTTCCTCACCTCTTCTCTTTTCTTTTCTCTTTTCTTTTCTTTTCTTTTCTTTCTTTCTTTTCTTTCTTTCTTTCTTTTTTTTTTTTGACAGAATTTCACTCTTGTTGCCCAGGCTTGAGTGCAGTGGCACAATCTTGGCTCACCGCAACCTCCACTTCCTGGGTTCAAGCGATTCTCCTGCCTCAGCCTCCTGAATAGCTGGGATTATGGGCATGCGCCACCATGCCCAGCTAATTTTTTTGTATTTTTAGTAGAAACGGGGTTTCTCCATGTTGTTCAGGCCGGTCTCGAACTCCCAACCTCAGGTGGTCGCCCACCTCAGCCTCCCAAAGTGTTGGGATTACAGGTGTGAGCCAGCATGCCCAGCCTCCCCACCTCTTTTCTTTGTTCTATACATTTCTTCCATTTGACTTTTCCTGGATTTTATCTTTTCTAATAAACTGATAAATGTAACTACAGTGTTTTCCTGAGTTCTGTGAATAGCTCTATAAAATTATTGAATTTGAGGAAGGTTATGAGAGTCTCCAGTTTTTAACCAGTAGCTCAGAAGCAGAAATGGGCCCATGAGGTTTGTGACTGGCTTCTGCAGTAAGAACAATGTTGTGAGACTGAGCTCTGAGTCAGGGTCTGTGCTGACTCGGTGGTGTCAGAATTCAAATGTCAGACAGTGAGTTGGTGTTGGAGAATGGCTTGGTGTTTAGCAAACTCTACAAATTTGGTTCCAGCTGAGAGATACAACAGAGGCCTGGTCTGGAATGGATCTCTGGGTGTCTGGGAATGGGAGGCTCTGCTTTTCTCTACACAGGCCGTCACATTGCCCATTACCCTGTGATTTCAGGTCTCCTCCCAGGGTGAGAGAGGATAAAAACTTAGAGGAAAAAAGTTCTGATAACAAACCATCTTTTTCTTTCTTCCTTTCTTTCTTTTTTTATTTAAGTTCTAGGATACATGTGCACAACGTGCAAGTTTGTTACATATGTATACATGTGCCATGTTGGTGTGCTGCACCCATTAACTCATCATTTACATTAGGTATTTCTCCTAATGCTATCCCTCCCGACTCTCCCCACTCCACCTATGTTCCCCACCCTGTGTCCAAGTGTTCTCATTGTTCAATTCCCATCTATGAGTGAGAACATGCGAACAGACCGCCTTTTTCCACTGCTGCCATCACAGGATTCCCACCTTCTTACAAGCATATCCAGTAGACATTGCCTTATCCACACCCCTCTTAGAACTAGGTACCACCCTCAGGAATTTCACTACGGCATTTTTGATCCTAGTGTTTCCTGCCAAATCTCACTCAAGTGTCTACAAGTCTCCTGGCGTATCCCAAACCCCAGACACTGAAGCTGCAGCTGCAACCTGTTTTTTCCACCAACGTGGGGTTCTAGACAACCTGTTCACAATCTCATCAGCCAGCATGAACCCAAAAATTAATCAGAGTAGAGCCACACCTGGGCCACTATCTGTAGCACAAACCAGTCCTTCCACCTGCATTGCACTCTCTTTCACCCATAGAGTTTTTTTTGTTTTAACTTTTATTTTTGATTCAGGAGTACATGTGCAGGTTTGTTATACAGGGGAAATTGTGTCGGGGGGTTGGTGTGCAGATTATTTTGTCACTGAGGTATTAAGCACAGGTATTATTTTTCTGATCCTCTTTGTCTTCCACCCTTAACTAGAAGGGTGTCTGTTGTTCCCCTTTTTGTGTCCATGTGTTCTTATTATTTAGCTCTTACTAATAAATGAGAACATGCATTTGATTTTCTCTTTCTGCATTAGTTTTCTAAGGATAATGATCTCCAGCTCCATCCATGTTGCTGCAAATGACATAATCTTGTTCGCTTTTTATGGTAACACAGTATTCCATGATGTTTATGTACCATATTTTGTTTCTATTAAATCTTTTATTTTGTTTTATTTTACTTATTTTTGGAGACTGGGTCTCACTCTGTCACCCAGGCTGGAGTATAGTGGCGTGATCTCGGCTTACTGCAGCCTCAACCTCCCCGGCTCAAGCAATTCGTCTACCTCAGCCCCCAAGCAGCTGGGACTACAGGTGTGTGCCACCAAGCCCAGCTAATTTTTCTTCTTGTATTTTTTGTTGAGATAGGGTTTTGTCATGTTGTTTAGGGTGGTCTTGAACTCCTGAGCTCAGGTAGTTTACCTGCCTCAGCCTCCCAGAGTGTTGGAACTACAGGCATGAGCCACCACACCTTACCATATTTTCTTTATCCAGTTTACCATTGATAGGCATTTAGGTTGATTCCATGTCTTTGCTATTGTGAATACTGCTGCAATGAACATGCATGTGCACATGTCTTTATGACAGAATAATTTATGTTTCTTTGGGTATATACCCAATTATGAGGTTGCTAGGTCAAATTGGCAATTCTGTTTTTAGTTCTGTGAGGAATTGCCACACTGCTTTTCACAATGGTTGAACTAGTTTACACTCCCAGGAGCAGCGCATACCCTTTTCTCTGAAACTTTGCCAGCATCTGTTATTTTTTGACTTTGTAATCACAGCCATTTTGACTGGTATGAGATGGTATCTCATTGTGGTTTTTCTTTGCTTTTCTGTAGTGATGAGTATTTTTTTCATAGGCTTGTTAGCCACATATATATCTTATTTTGAAAGACGTATGTTCATGTTTTTTGTTTACTTTTTTTTTTTTAATTTAGACGAAGCGTCACTCTGTCACCCAGGCTAAAGTGCAGTGGCATAATCTGAGCACACTGCAACCTTTGCCTCCTGGGTTCAAATGATTCTCCTGCCTCAGCCTCCTGAGTGGATGGAATTACAGGTGCCTGCCACCACACCCGGCTAATTTTTAAATTTTTAGTAGAGATGAGGTTTAACCATGTTGGCCAGGCTGGTCTCAAACTCCTGACCTCAAGTGATCTTCCCTCCTTGGCTTCCCAAGATGCTGGGATTACAGGCGTGAGCCACCACTCCTAGCCTTTTGTCTACTACGTTTTTGTTTTGTTTTGTTTTGTTTTGTTTTTGAGAAGGAGTTTCACTCTTGTTGCCCAGGCTGGAGTGTAATGGCACAATCTCGGAGCACTGCAACCTCCGCCTCCCAGGTTCAAGAGATTCTCCTGCCTCAGCCTCCTAAGAAGCTGAGATTACAGGTGCCCACCACCACGCCCAGCTAATTGTGTATTTATTTATTAGTTATTTATTATTTTATGTATTCTTTATTTATTTATTTTTGAGACGGAGTCTCGCTGTGTCGCCCAGGCTGGAGTGCAGTGGCACCATCTTGGGTCCCTGTAAGCTCCGCCTCCCGGGTTCACACCATTCTCCTGCCTCAGCCTCCCAAGTAGCTGGGAGTACAGGTGCCTTCCACCACGCCTGGCTAATTTTTTGTATTTTTAGTAGAGATGGGATCTTAGCCAGGACAATCTCAATCTCCTGACCTCGTGATCCGCCCGCCTCGGCCTCCCAAAGTGCTGGGATTACAGGCGTGAGCCACCGTGCCTGGCCTAACTGTGTTTTTAGTAGAGACTGGGTTTCATCCTGTTGGCCAGCCTGGTCTCGAACTCCTGACCTCAGGTGATTCACCCGCCTTGGCCTCCCAGAGTGCTGGGATTGCAGGCATGAGCCACCGCGCCCGGCTGCCTTTTGTTTACTTTTTAAGGAGGTCGTTTGCTTCTTGTAAACTTAAGTTTTTTATGGATTCTAGATATTAGACCTTTGTCAAAAGCATAGTTTGCAAATATTTTGTTTTATTCTGTAGGTTGTGTGTTTACTGTCTTGATATTTCCTTTGCTGTGAAGAAGATATTTAATTAGGTCCCATTTGTCAGTTTTTGCTGTTGTTGTGATTGCTTTTGCTTTTGGTATTTTCATCATAAAATCTTAGTTAGTTCCCATGTCTAAAATGGTATTTTCTAGGTTATCTTCAAGGGTTTCTTAAAATTTCAAGTTTTACATTTAAGGCTTTAATTCATCTTGAGTTGATTTTTGTATATGATGTGAGGAAGGGGTCCAGTTTCAATTTTCTACATGGTGCTAGGTGATTATCTCAGCACCATTTATTAAATAGGGAATTCTTCCCACATTCCTCTTATTCTGCCAATTTGGTATCTATAGTCCTCCACAGTAACTTTTAGAGAATTCTACAAACTTCACAGGGCAGCAAACAACCATTTTACCTTTTTCAATGACTCTTTATCTTCAGACCTGAAACTGATTCACAGACCATGGGACCCAGAAACCCAATCACAGTAATATGTGTGCAATGAGTAGACATGTACACATGGGAATCTCTACTTCCTTTTTCTTCCTCTTGTTAAAATGCCCACAAATGTGCAGGGAACACCTGCTGCTATTCCATCCATTCAGGACCTAAAACTGCAACTTCAAAGTCTGAATCTAGGTTTTCAGATTTGAGAAAAAAGAAAAACTTTCTGAGAGATTCAAGTCCTTTTAGTTGTCAAACTTATAGAGACATTAAAATGAGAGTAGAATTCTGTTTCTCTCTCTCTCTCTTTTTTTTTTTTTTTTTTTTTTGAGACAGAATTTCACTCTTGTTGCCCAGACTCGGCTCACTGCAACCCCCGCCTCCCAGGTTCAAGTGATTCTCCTGCCTCAGCCTCCCAAATAGCTGGGATTACAGGCATGCACCACCATGCTGGGCTAATTTTGTGTTTTAGTAGAGATGGGGTTTCTCCATGTTTGTCAGCCTCCCAAAGTGCTGGGATTACAGGCACGAGCCACCACATCTGGCCCTCTGTTTTTTGAACTATGTATTCGTCTTTTGAAGCTATTCACTATTGCCACAAGTAGCTGCATATTAATAATGCCACACTGGACACTATAACTTGTACCCTAAAACTTAATGGTGTATATCCAATCAATAATCAGTGTTATTCCTGTAAATAAATAGAAATTTCTGAAAAACAACTTTGTATCAACTCACTTTCTGTCCATCTTTTTTAGCCTTTACAAATCAACTTGTAATCACACTGCTAATCAAGTATATATTTCAGGCAACTTGAATATTTGCTCCCAGGTTACAGTCCTCAAGCTTGGCCCAAATAAACCGTCAACTTATATCTATGTTTCCTCAGCTTTTTCCTTTTAGGTAGACACATTATTTAGAATGTGCCAGAGCAGCCTCTATGAGGGGATCTCTGCTTGCTCTAACACCCAAGGATGCAGAGCCAAGGTTGATCCCACCTGGAATCCGCACACAAGGTCTGGCCTGTGCCCAAGATTTACAAGACAGAGCCAGACTTTGAATCGAGAATGTATAGAAAACCAACAGAGGACATTTTCTGTATTGCGAGATGTCAACATAGACATCTTAAATCTTGCCTTTGAGAGTGTGGCTCTGAGCTTTTCAGATCTTCTCCAGTGACCTGTTACAGGTATGTGAGAGACTCCAGGTATAAATAGAATCTGATGACAGAATCTGTAAGTATAAACAGCCATCTTAGGAGTGAGAGATCAAGGCCGCAGAGTATCCAGAGCCATGACCACAGCTATACCTACCTGTAAAATGTGACACTGGAGTACAGTATTGTTATTTCTGTTACCCAAGAGCTAACAAATCAGGAGAGGTGATCTAGATTCTGGAGCTTAACCAGGGCAGTTCCATTTTCTATTTATAATCAGCCTGAGTCTCTTCTGCCTGACTTATCATTGGGTCATTAGCCCAGAGTCACTGGAAACCCTCTCACAATCACCTGGACATCTTTGAGACATTTGAGGATGTCCAGAGCAGAACTGTGTTAGGCTGACATGAGTGGTTAATTCTGCTTCTGTCTCAGTGTAAGAAGAATAAGTCATCCTGTGTTTGTTCCTACCCTCATACAAGAGAGATCTTTGGTTGGTAACTAGATGAGAGTTTCTCCAGTTTCTTGGTACTTGGGTGAAAAACAAGAAGGAGATCCTGAGACTCAGACAGATAAACTAATAGCTTCCATTTCATATGGCCATTAAAAAAATAGATGAAGCAGTTACGGCCCCTACCACCCAGGAACTTATAGTCTAGACTAGCAACTGGATACATGGTTGAATTAAACATCAGCATATGGTTGGTACAATAAACAGATGCGTGCAGAAACACTTGGACCTTATTTGGACTACTTTCTTTATATTCTTGTGACTTGCGTCATCACCTGAAGGGATGTCTATGAACAGAAGAATTGTTAATGCTTTTACCTTGGTAGAATACATATATTTTAATAAAATTGCCCTAGGAACCTTAAAAGACTTGTTTAAATTGCTTATTAGCTCATGCCATAAAATTGACAGGACAGTGGCTAAAAAGAAATTTAAATTACACAAACTCTGGGATTTAAGTTTCTCTTAGGTAAGCTTAGGAAAAACAGAACTGGAAGTATGTCTAGTAGCAGAGAGAACAGAATTCTACGTAGGGTCCACTCCCTGGCTCAGTTCTGTTTAGATCCACCATTTTCGGATGTCTTATTTAGGTCAGGTCCCACCCTGGAGTCTTGCCTCACAGAACTGATTAAAAGAGATTGGAATTTTGGCTGGTGAATCCTGCTGCCTTTCTAAAGCTGGTGCTCACAATTTTCTGAAACTAAAAAGGTAAATGGAACAGATAAAGTATGTTTTTTAGGGTTCTAATTTTTAAATGTTTTATTAAAACCAGTGTTGCAGAGACATTCCATTTACTAACTTGTTTTCTATTCCTGCAGATCCAGTAGTTTCTCCGCAAGTCACAAATAAGTAAATATAAACAAGATTAGAATTTTTAAAAAATTATATTAAACTCTTCTGTATTCCTCTCATCTGTCTACATTTAGCTTTTATTCTATACATTTTTAAAAAATCAATGACAGAAAAACAGAAGAAGAAATAAAACTGTTGGGCCCTGTATCTAAATCCTAGGAATTATTAACACCTAGTACCAACTCCCAGGGTGTTATGAGGATTAAGTCATATAATGTGTTATTCCCAGCACAGTGCTCTGTAACATCCTCTTGAGCACATAGTACCTACTTAGTAAACATTGCATAGTGCGAGTATACATGTTGTTTTCCAAATGCAGACCTCTTCAGACATTGCTGCCTTCTGTTTAGTTTGTAAACTTTAAAGAGCCAGGAAAAAAAATATAATACTTTAGGATGCAGACTGGTTGTCTTTATTTGTACCAGAAGTATTTGTTTTGTGACAAGAGTACTGAGTGTAAGGGACTGTGAACTGTGCCTGTTTTCTCTAACTAATGCTAATGTTGAGCCCAGAGTGTGCAACATCAGCATTGACAGGGAACTTGTTTAAAACACTCATTTATGAACCCTTTCAAAACCTGCAGAATCATATTACATAGAGTGGGGCCAAAATTACCAAGTGATTTATAAGCTCGTTGAAGTTTCAAGGCAATGTTTAGCTAAGTGGTTATGAGCCCAGGCTTCTAATTAAAATTACATGGTCTATTTGCAGAAATCTCCAGTTGTGCCCTCCCCACAGGTTCTATTTATTGTCCTGGAAGCATCCATGTTGTTTTAATTAAGGGCCTCTTGTGACTCTTTTTTTCTTTGAGACGGAGTCTCGCTCTGTCTCCCAGGCTGGAGTGCAGTGGCCGGATCTCAGCTCACTGCAAGCTCCGCCTCCCGGGTCCACGCCATTCTCCTGCCTCAGCCTCCCGAGTAGCTGGGACTACAGGCGCCCGCCACCTCACCCGGCTAGTTTTTTTGTATTTTTTAGTAGAGACGGGGTTTCACCATGTTAGCCAGGATGGTCTCGATCTCCTGACCTCATGATCCACCCGACTCGGCCTCCCAAAGTGCTGGGATTACAGGCTTGAGCGACCGCGCCCGGCCAGGCCTCTTGTGACTCTTAAGGTGAGGCCAGAATCAAGTATGAGACGTTTAAAATACGTTAATGGAAGTTAAGTTCCACCTTTTCACTAAAGGGTGGTCACAGGGCCTATTCTGTTTGGGTTTGGTAGGGACAGGACAGGGTGGCCCATATTTCCATTTATGTAGCAAAAATTGCTCATGTCCGTGACAGGGGAGGGCACCTGAGGACAGGAAAGGAGAAACATTTTTAACTCCATAGGGCAGCTCATTGTTCTGGAATCTCTTCTCTTATAAAGGAAAGAAATGGATGGACTTTACCTGTAGGTCTTGGTCCGTCTGCCTGTGGATGTGGTGGTAGCAAGTAAGAAGGTAGTGGTGACACCTTTAAAGGCATATTTTCAAGATGCAGGTGTAATTTGTCCAGAGACTCTTATCTGAGAAGGAATCCAAGAGAAAGAGGAGAAAGAGAAAAAAAATGGTTTTTTTTCAGCTAAACATTTTTCAACTGAAGAGCCATGTCCACTCTGCCTCCTGGAGTGCCATGCATTTAGTCCTTGCAAAACTTTACTTCTCTACTTGTGCTTTTCATCCCTAATGAGTTTAACTACTTTTTAAAATTCTTATGATAGTGAAGAATCTCTGAAAAATAATTTCTTTCCTATATACCAGAGCCTTCTCTACATTCTCTACATCATGAATTTTTATATGCCATGCAGGACTCTAATGATGAATTTATGATCTGCAACATGAAAAATGTGCCACTTGGCTGGGCACGGTGGCTCACGCCTGTAATCCCAGCACTTTGGGAGGCTGAGGCGGGTGGATCATAAGATCAGGAGTTTGAGACCAGCCTGGCCAAGATGGTGAAACCCTGTCTCTACTAAACATACAAAAATTAGCTGGGCACGGTGGCACACGCCTGTAGTCCCAGCTACCCAGGAGGCTGAGGCAGGAGAATCGCTTGAACCCGGGAGGCGAAGGTTGCAGTAAGTGGTGATCCCGCCACTGCACCCCAGCCTTGGCGACAAGACAGAAACTCTGTCTTAAAAAAAAAAAAAAAAAAAAAAAAAAAAAAAAAAAAAAAAAAAAAAAGAAAAAAAAAAAAAAGCTCTCTGGCAGATTTTTTCACTATTGAGTTAATTATTTTTCTCCTCATTATTACGTATCTTTATGTAGCTGATGTGCACCAATGATCACATTTAATCTGGCACCTGCCTTTCTTTCTTAGATTTTCTTTGCATATATCTATCTGTGGAAAATGAGGGCTCTCATCTTTGTTTATAGGCCAGAAAAACTGGGAAAAACACAGGCTCCTCCACTTGCTGAATGTTTGACAAAATATTCTTTTGGGGCCAAAAACAGGCATTACTGGTGAGCTTGTCAAATTCAGAAACTCAGACTTTATTCCAGATCTTCTAAAATAAATATGCATAACAAGATGTCCAGTTAGTTGTACACATAAAATTTGAGAGGTGTCTTCTAACTCAACATGTCTTTTTTGTCTGAAAAATGTACAAGATTTATTTTGTATGATTTAAAAAATAGCACTCAAAAATGTACATGTTTGTTATCATGTCCTTAATTTTATACTTTATTATCCAGAAAAGTATCTTATCTACACTGGAGTTGTGGATCTTATGCCATTCTTTTTTTCTCAGAGTTTGAGAATACATTAGAGAATATTTCTGTGTTGAAAATTATTTTATTACATATGTTCAGTCATCCCTATAAGTTAGAACCTGTTCTCTTAACCCTCTCATTTCACCTTGAGTCAAATTAAAAATTCTGTCCATGGCCACTTGGGAAATATATATGTATCTTAGGTGTGTTTTTCAGGGATCATTGACATTTCGGGATGTGACCATAGAATTCTCTCTGGAGGAGTGGCAATGCCTGGACACGGCTCAGCAGAATTTATATAGGGATGTTATGTTAGAGAACTACAGAAACCTGGTCTTCCTGGGTGAGGATAATTTTAATTAAACAATTCCTATTAAATTCTATAGGTTTCATTTCTCTTTTCTGTAGAATGTGTTTTGGTGACTTATGCTTAGCAAAAATGAGTTTCAGATACCTGTTTTCTGAAAACAGGGATTTGTAAGTGTAGAAAGGAATTTTTTTTTTTTTTTTTTTTTTTTTTTTGAGATGGAGTTTCACTCTTGTTGCCCAGGCTGGAGTGCAATGACATGATCTTGGCTCACCACAACCTCCACCTCCCAGGTTCAAGCAATTCTCCTGCCTCAGCCTCCCGAGTAGCTGGGATTACAGGCATGAACCACCACACCCGGCTAATTTTGTATTTTTGGCAGAGACGGGGTTTCTCCATGTTGAGGCTGGTCTCGAACTCCTGACCTCAGGTGATCCGGCTGCCTCAGCCTCTCAAAGTGCTGGGATTACAGGCGTGAGCCACTGCACCGGGCCAGAAAGGAATTTTTAAAAGATATTTCATTTTTACCTGAACTTTCCATATTTCTGAGCAGATCTGCATTTTTCACTCTAGATTAGTGAAAATTGCAGAAATTTAGTGCATAAAACATAGTTGCCCACACCTTAAAATCTCATTGCCACCACCAATTTTTGGTTCAGTAGTACCGGGTAGTAAAATTAAGGGACTGTACAAATTGAAAATATTTTCTAAATATTTAGAAATATATGTTACAAATTAGTATTGGGGGATAAATTTACTAGAATATTCTATTACATTCTCTTTAATGAGCACATTATTTCGGGAATATGAGCAATATTTATGTTATTTATTTTTAATAAAACAGGTATTGCTGTCTCTAAGCTAGAGTTGATGACTTGTCTGAAGCAAGGGAAAGAACCTTGGAATATGAAGAGACATGAGATGATAACTAAACCCCCAGGTATGTGAGAGTGAATACAACAAACACCACAGATGAGAAGTCCAGAGGTCAAGGAGAAAGCCAGTTCTCAAAATGTGACCTGAGAAGATGTGCTCCAAAGGAAGTAGTTTCTGAGAAGACTGAGATTTTTTAAATTTTACTATCATGTACAGGCATCTTCTGTCTTATGCTTTAAAGTTCTCTAAGGGTTCTATTTTCATTGTGGTGATTTCCCTTCAGGTTTACAATGAGAGCCAAAGTCGAGTTCATGGCATATAAAGGACTCAACAATCTGACTGCTTTTCCATATTGGGGATGCACAAATATCTGCATAGTTTTGAGAAACTATGTTAAAAGAACCTGGCTTTTTTACCTCACATTTGCTCTATCACTTACCATGTGATATGTCCAGTTTCTCTTCGTTTTCCCCTATGATTGTAAGCTTCCTGAGAACACACCAGAAACAGATACCGGCACACACTTCTTGTACAGTCTGTTGAAATGTGAGCCAAATAAACTTTTTTCTTTATAAATTATCTACTCTCAGATATTTCTCTATATGCAAAATATTACAGTCTATAATGTTATCTACATTTTCTGTTTTCTTAATCTCTTATATGAATTTTCTATTATTGAAAATGGGGTCTCAGTATCGGCAACTATTATGTTGCTATAATATTTCTTGCTTCACCTTTGTCAATATTTGTATATTTTGGAGCCCTGTTATACATACCTGTACACATAAATATAACAGTTATAGATTCCTGGTAAATTGAGCCATTTTACTATTATATAATATTAATCTTTGTCTCATACTAGTACTTGACTTAAAGCATAATATGTCCAATATAATCATGACTACCTCACCCAATTGTGGCTATTATTTGCATGAAATATAGATTTTTTTTTTATTCTGTTACTTACAGACTATTTGACTCAGTGCTAAAATTGGTCTCTTGTAGAGAACATATTGTATGCTTTTTTCCTTAAGTCATTCAGGCATCTTCTTTTTTTTTCCTTTTAATTAATTAATTAATGAAATAGGGTCTCATCTCACTCTGTCAGCCAGGCTGGTTTGCAGTGGTGTGATCATGGCAGTGAGGTGCAGCCTCAAGCCTCTCAAACTCAGACAATCCTTTAGTTTCAACCTCTTAAGTAGCTGGGTTACAGGCCCATGCCATTAAACCCGGCTAGTTTTTTGGGTTTTGTTTGTTTGTTTTGTTTTTTGGTAGAGACAGGCTTCCACTTCGTTGCTCAGGCTGTTCTCAAACTCCTGGAATCAAGTAATCAGCCCACCTTGACCTCTTAAAGTCCTGAAATTACATTTCTTTTTATTAAGTAGTTTAATAAATTTATATTTAAAATGACTTTTTTTTTTTTTTTTTTTTTTTTTTGAGACGGAGCCTCCCTTTGTCGCCCAGACTGGAGTGCAGTGGCGGGATCGCAAGCTCCGCCTCCCGGGTTCACGCCATTCTCCTGCCTCAGCCTCCCAAGTAGCTGGGACTACAGACGCCCGCCACCTCGCCCGCCTAGTTTTTTGTATTTTTTAGTAGAGACGGGGTTTCACCGTGTTAGCCAGGATGGTCTGGATCTCCTGACTTCATGATCCGCCCGTCTCGGCCTCCCAAAGTGCTGGGATTACAGGCTTGAGCCACCGCGCCCGGCTAAAATGACTTCTTTTTTTTTTTTTTTTTTTTTTTTTTTTTTTTTTTTGAGGAGTCTTCCGGGTTTGCGCCCCGACGGGGGGAGACGGGGAGCTAGTCGGTTC
>NC_037687.1:57909088-57914674 GCF_003255815.1 Theropithecus gelada
CGCCCAGGCTGGAGTGCAGTGGCCGGATCTCAGCTCACTGCAAGCTCCGCCTCCCGGGTTCACGCCATTCTCCTGCCTCAGCCTCCCAAGTAGCTGGGACTACAGACGCCCGCCACCGAGCCCGGCTAGTTTTTTTGTATTTTTTTTAGTAGAGACGGGGTTTCACCGTGTTAGCCAGGATGGTCTCGATCTCCTGACCTTGTGATTCGCCCGTCTCGGCCTCCCAAAGTGCTGGGATTACAGGCTTGAGCCACCGCGCCCGGCCAAAATGACGTCTTAAAGAAATAAAGTTACTCAGGCGTGGTGGCTCACGCCTGTAATTCTAGCACTTTGGGAGGCTGAGGCGGGTGGATTACCTTAGGTCGGGAGTTCGAGACCAGCCTGACCAACATGGAGAAACCGTGTCTCTGCTAAAAATATAAAATTAGCCGGGCGTGGTGATGCATGCCTGTAATCCCAGCTATTCGGGAGGCTGATGCAGGAGAATCGCTTGAACCCGGGAGGCGGAGGTTGTGGTGAGCAGAGATTGTTTCATTGCACCCCAACCTGGGCAACAGCAGCGAAACTCTGACTCAAAAAAAAAAAAAAGAAAAGCAGTAAAGTTACGCTGGGCGTGGTGGCTCATGTCTGTAATCCCAGCACTTTGGGAGACCTAAGTGGGTGGATCACGAGGTCAGAAGTTTGAGACTAGCCTGGCCAACATAGTGAAATCCCATCTCTACTGAAAATACAAAAATTATCCAGGCATGGTGGCATGCTCCTGTAGTCCTAGCTACTTGGGAGGCTGAGGCAGGAGAATTACTTGAACCCAGAGGCGTAGGTTGTAGTGAGCCGAGATTGTGCCACTGCACTCCACCCTGGGTAACAGAGCAAGACTCCATCTCAAAAAAAAGAAAAAAGAAAAAAGAATACAGCCTTTAAATCCTTTAGCCATAATTTTAGATTTTAAATGGACAAGAACTTAATGATTGAACAAAGCCGAGACTGTCTTTGCTTCTTGTTAATAATCTAGCCATTTCGAAAAGCACGGCAATTATGCTAAACCATTGAAAAGATGTGATTTTGATGAATTCTATCCCATTTCAAAATGTTTTTTCTAATTGTTACTTTTATCGTGTTAATCTAAGAGAAATTATCTGCATACTGTTTATGCATTCAAGACATTAATATTAAAGTGTTTAAAGTTTAATATTATATGACAGCATAGTAGAATCCTCTAAAATGAGAAGTTCATTATTAATAGATTCATTATGTTTTTGAGGTTTTTCAATTGTGAAAGCAAATAAGATATGCTTTTTCATGATAAGCTCAATTCTAAGAAGTTATTCACTGGTCTCCATGTTATTTCTGTAATGTGTAGTGTAACAGTGGGCCACCAGAATGGTGCAGATACACTGATTTAATCAGAATAAGAATGAGTTCAGCTTTCTTGGCTGACTATTGCTATCCCAGAAGTTGATCATTCACTATGACTTAGTAACTATTGCTTCATCATGCCAGAGAGCCCTTTCAGCCAGGTTGCCCTTTTCCTTCCATTGATGTGCTCATGTTGTGGTCTCCTCTGTTTATCTTAAGCTATCCCAGATGAGAAGTGATTATTTATTGCATGAAGGAGATCCCCTTTTTATCTCTGCCATGGGATCCTCCCTTCCTCCCTATTGGAAGCAACATGTGGGAGGCAGGAATGATGACAATATACAAACATGTTTCCTGCCATGTGGCCACCAAGAGCAGCTTACAATATGCTCCACCTAGAAGTCACATACTTCCAGGCCAGCAGGAGTGTTTTTCTACAATGTGTCTTTCTTTTGAAAGCACCTCTGATTAAGTTTAGCCCAATCAGGATAATCTCTCTTTTGATGAACACAAAGTCAATACATTAGCAACCTAATTTCATGTGTGATTTTCCACCACAGTCACTTTTTTTTTTTTTTTACACGCCAAAGGAGAGGATTACACAGCAGGTGTGCAACAGATTGGGAATCCTGGCGACCATCTTAGAATTTTGCCTCCCCACCTGAATAGACTATTAAAGTAGTCTTGTAGTTTCTTTTGTTATCTAAGTAAACAAAGATATCATTTACAAATAATAATTAACTACCTTCCTATTTTATTACAAATATTAACATATTTTTTCTGGCTTATTTCTTTTTCATGTACCATTTTATACATTTACACACATATATAACAATGAAAATGTATTCAATTATTCAATGTGTTAATTTTTATTAAAAATGATTGTTAGGCTGGGCGCAGTGGCTCACACTTGTAATGCCAACAATTTGGAAGGCCAAAGTGGGTGGATCATCTGAGGTCAGGAGTTTGAGACCAGCCTGGCCAAAATGGGGAAACCCCATTTCTACTAAAAAATAGAAAAAATAGCCGGGCGTGGTGGTGGGCACCTGTAGTCCCAGCTACTTGGGATGCTGAGGCAGGAGAATTGCTTGAACCTGGGAGTGGAGGTTGAAGTGAGCCAAGATCGTGCCACTGCACTCCAGGCTGGGTGACAGACTGAGACTCCATTTCAAAAAAAAAAAAAAAAAAAAAGTATAAGTATAAATACACAATGGAATACTATTCAGCCATAAAAGGGATAAATCTAGCCCTTTAAAACAATATAGATAAATTTGGAAGAATTATGCTAGCTGAAATAATACTGACACAAAAAGGCAAATACTGCATGATCTCATTTATATGTAAAATCTAACAAATTCTCACTCAAAAAAGTAGAAAGTGGAATAATGTTTACCTGAGGCTGGGTGTGGTGGGAAGGAAATAGGAAATTGTTGATCAAAGGGTACAAGGTTTTAAATAGAAAGGATAAGTAGATTTCCAGATCTATTGCACAGCAGGATGACTATAGTAAACTATAAAGTACTATGTATTTCTTTTTTTTTTTTTTTCTTTTTTTTTTTTTTTTGAGACGGAGTTTCGCTCTTGTTGCCCAGCCTGGAGTGCAATGGCATGATCTCGGCTCATGGTAACCTCCGCCTCCTGGGTTTAAAAGATTCTCCTGCCATAGCCTCCCGAGTAGCTGGAATTATAGGCATGCACCACCACGCCTGGCTAATTTTGTATTTTTAGTAGAGCCGGGGTTTCTCCACGTTGGTCAGGCTGAGTCTTGAATTCCCAACCTCAGGTGATCCACCTGCCCACCTTGGCCTCTCAAAGTGCTGGGATTACAGGCATGAGCCACGGTGCCTGGCCAAGTACTGTATTTCAAAATAACTAAATTTCAAATGTACCACCACAAAAAAGATTAGTAAGCAAGTTGATAGATGCGTTATTAAACTTGACTTATATTATTATATTATATGCATATATTGAAACATCACATTGTACCCCATAAATTATACAACTCTGATTTGCCAATCAAAAGTACTATTACTACTGGGTTTTTTAAAATGAGAGAAACTTTAAGAAATTGCACCAGAGAAAAAAGTGTTCGTTCACCTTAAAATTTCAGAAAACATACACATTTTATTTCAAATAGCATGTTCAGTTAGTGATGTAAGTAGTAAACTTTTTTTTTTTTTTTTTGAGACGGAGTCTCGCTCTGTCGCCCAGGCTGGAGTGCAGTGGCACGATCTCAGCTCACTGCAAGCTCCGCCTCCCGGGTTCACGCCATTCTCCTGCCTCAGCCTCCCAAGTAGCTGGGACTACAGACGCCCGCCACCTCGCCCGCCTAGTTTTTTGTATTTTTTAGTAGAGACGGGGTTTCACTGTGTTAGCCAGGATGGTCTCGATCTCCTGACCTCGTGATCCACCCGTCTCGGCCTCCCAAAGTGCTGGGATTACAGGCTTGAGCCACCGCGCCCGGCCAGTAGTAAACTTTTAAAATTATGAATAGTCTGAACCAACAAAGTATGTTGATTTTTAATGTTCAAAATAATATAATAACTTAAAAGACAGACTGTAAACAACTGTTTGGAGTAAAACCTCTCTAAATTTGTAAATAATTTTTTTCACTTGTTAGAGAAAAAAAGTTATTTAAATATATATATATATAATACATTTAGGTCAGGTGCGGTGGCTCACGTCTGTAATCCCAGCACTTTGGGAGGCAGAAGCGGGTGGATAGCCTGAGGTCAGGAGTTTGAGAGCAGCCTGGCCAACATGGTGAAACCCTGTCTCTACCCAAAATACAGAAAATTAGCTGGATGTGTTGGCGGGTGCCTGTAATTCCAGCTACTCGGGAGGGTGAGGCAGGAGAATTGCTTGAACCTGGGAGGTGGATGTTGCAGTGTGCCGAGATCACACCTCTGCACTCCAGCCTGGATGACAGAGTGAGGCTCTGTCTCTAAATAAATAAATGAATAAATAAATTTAACCAAATAAACAAAAATCATAAGTTTATTAAACAAGCAATGAAACAATTTGCTTAATTATCTAACTATAAAACAGACACTCAGCATTTAAGTGGTTGTATATCTAGTGTTACTAGTGTCCTAGACAGAAGTTCTCAATGAGACATTTTTTCATAATATTTATATCCATGCTGTATGTGAATATACGGGAATTTGCCAAGGATAGTATTAGAAACTTTCAACTACTATTATAGCCCCAGACGGACAAATTAGAATGAATGTGGGTTACAAACCAGTGGTATGGCCGTCTTGTTTTCAGGCTTAACATTTGTCATGATCTACCAGAATCAAGAAATAAGAGCTAATACATTTCCTGTACACTAGCTAGGTACTGGGCATTTTTCTGGCACCTTTATTTGCATTAACTTTTTAAATTTTACCAAAACCCTAGGATTTAGACACTGTTATCCTTACTGTACAGCTGAAGAGCCATGCACAGAGAGGCAAAAAACTGTGTTCAGGTCATACAACCGGTAAGTGGCCGAACTGGGATGCAATCAGGAACAACCAAATACTGAGTTTCAATTTTAACCATTATGTTCAACCCTATTTCAACCAATGCTTGTTTTTATTCTTGACCTACATTTTGGCTTTAAATTTTTTTAATTTAATAGAAATGCATAGGAATTTAAAAACCACTTCTTTTTACCCATAGATAGTATTTACAACCTGATTTTTGGTTTAAAGTATTCATTACTGCCTGGGCACAGTAGCTCACACCTGTAATCCCAGCATTTTGGGAGGCAGAGGCGGGCAGATCACTTGAGGTCAGGAGTTTGAGACCAGCCTGGTCAACATGGTAAAACCCCATCTACTAAAAACACAAAAAATTACCCGGGCATAGTGGTGGGCACCTGTAATCCCAGCTACCCAGGAGGCTGAGGCAGAATTGCTTGAGCCCGGGAGGTGGAGATTGCAGTGAGCTGAGATTCCGCCACTGCACTCCAGCCTCGGAAACAAAGCGAGACTCCATCTCAAAAAAAAAAAAAAAAAAAAAAAAAAAAAAAAAAAAAAAAAAAAAAAACAAAGAAAAAAAAAGTACTCATTGCTAAGCTTAGTACGCTTTGGTAAACGGATACTAACAATGGTTTTCCTCTCATGATTTCTAGGAGCCACCAATTTCACTTTTGAAATATATTGAATTTTTATATTAAAAGCAAGAATGAGCCTATTATTATATAGAATATCTGTGGTATCCATGTACATTATTATATATTGA
>NC_037687.1:57919564-57932799 GCF_003255815.1 Theropithecus gelada
AGTTAGGGGATATTATGCCTCTAAAATTGTGGACCTTGTGTAACTCTATCACTCAGACATTAGAGTTACTTGAGACTGATTCAGAGTGTGGTAATGTAGCCACAGGAACAAAGGTATCTGAGGACTTGGGAAAAAAGAAATCTGAAATGGAGCCCATTTGTGCCAGGGTAACAAAAGGGGGAGAAGAGAAAAAGCCAGCTCTTCCTTCTTCTAAGGGAAATTCTGACATGCAGTGTATTATGGAAATGCTTCAACAAATATTACAGATACATTCTTCTAATTTACCTTTGCGAGCTTTCCCTGTTTCTTTTCCTTCTGCCCTGTTAAAAGAGGATTTTCCAGTGCCTCCAACCCCCCGGCTTCCTTATCTTTACCTTTGTTTGGCAAAGTTTTCTCAGTGCCTTGCCTGCCGTTGGGGGAGGGAGAAAAGGAAAAGATTAAAAAATGTAAGGAGCTGGATCTGTTTCCAATTATTTGTGCTTCTTTTGCTCCTAATGCTCAGTTTTCAACTGGTGGCAATAATGTCCAATTTAATGCCTTACAAATTAAATTTTTAAAAGAAATGAAAGCTGCCATTTCTAACTACGGACCCCTATCCTTGGTCTTCTTGATATTTTTTCATCAGAAAATTTGATAATTCCTATAGACTGGAAGACTTTGGGGAAGGCTTTTCTTGATCGTTCTCAGTGGTTACAATTGCACAGCTGGTAAATGAACAAGGCGCATGTACATGCTAGAAAAAATGTTATGTGTGATCCCCCAGGAGCCACTGAGGAACAACTCACAGGCACGGGCCAATATGCTACTCTTAATGCTCAGGCTGGTCTAGATGATGTTGCCCTTACTCAAATCAAGACTTTGTTTTTAAGGGCCTAAAATAAGGTAGAGATAACAGGAAAATCTTCCCTTTCCTCTGTGAAGATTTTACAGGGCACAAATGAACCATATCTAGATTTCGTAGCCCGTCCTCAGGATACTGTCTTGAAAATTGTGGGTGCTGACCTTGCTTCAAAAATTTTGTTACAAACATTGTCTTTTAAAAATGCTAATGTTGATTATCAAAAATTGTTAAAATCGTTAAAGGCCAATGGGGCCAATTGAGATAAATATATTAAAACTTGTGTTAGTGTTGGAGGGGCTATTTATAATGCTCAATTATTTGCTGGAGCTTTGTCTAAAGCCTTAAAAGGAAATAACAAACAAGGTGTTTGCTTTCAGTGTGGTAAACCTAGACATTTCAAAAAAGAATGTCATAAAAATTGAACACTTTTATCCCTCAAGGCAGAAAGCTGCCTTCAGAGGTGTACAAATGTTGTGGTAAAGGTCGACCTTGGACAAATAAATGTCGTTCCAAAACTGATAAAAGTGGAAATTTACTGTCTCCTCTCCTGGGAAACGGGAGCCGGGGCCCACAGGCTTGGGGCCCCAACAATTTATGTCACCAAGTCTGAAAGTGTAGTTGGTTTATCAGTCTTTACAAATGAGAAATATAAGAAAGGAAAAGAATGCACAAACTAACTGGGTTTCTTGTAATAAATCACTAAACTAGTCAAAGGACCAAAAAATACAAGATCAGCGTGACTCTGAGGGATGTGAGATTATGGTTCTGCACTTGTTACATTAAAGAGCTAAAATAAATAGATGTAATATTAACAATAATGACAGTAATAATAGCTATAGTATACTGAGTACTTACTATGTGTCCACTACTGTGAAAAAATCTTCACTTGCATTTAGTTCTTCCAACATCCCTTTAAGACTGACAAATTTTATAATTATTACCATTTTGTAGACAGGAAAACAGAGTTAAGACAGTTTTATAAATGTATCCAAGGTCATATAGCTATTATATTTTGAAAATATGACTTTCTGTGCCCAGAGCTTACATGCTTAACCCTTTCCTCTAGACTGCTCTATAAAGTACAAAAATGGTAGTCACTCTCCTTGGAATAATCGGAGGAAAGAAAAATCAATAACTAAGTAAAAGTTGTATCTCAGCACCAGATCCAATCCCAATTTCAAGTATCCATTTAGCCTTGGATAGCATCACTGGGTTTTGAAAACCAAAATCCGTTGAGTATTTTGTGGTCCACCATCTTTTACAAAGCAGATACTCTATTGAATAGTAAGCTACGAACTGAATTTCTGCACCTGTAATCACTTTATTTGTTTACAAATATTTGTTATTGACTGAACCTGCATACAATACCCAGTGAGCAATGGCCTACAACATCAAGGAATAAATTCAAGTCCTCCTTAAGGATCCCACACCTTACCCCAGTTTCTCAGGTTTATGAGGCAACTAAGTAGAGCGCCGCTGCTGACTTAGCTATTACTCAGCCTTATACTTTGTCTCCTAATAGAGGAGTATATAAATTAGCTATTAGAGTGTGTGGCCCTTTGCCAAAAGGACATGATGTTACTAATAAAATTCTTATTATGGTTCAAGTCTCACAATTTATATGCCTAGAGGCAGGGAAACATATTCTCAATAGGGAGGGTTTGGTAGCACAGAAAAAACTGTTTTTTGGGAAACTTTAGTTTCTAATTAAAGGCCCTTATGTTCATTGCACATTAATGAAATAGTTTTTAAAGAGTTAATTGATACGGGGGTGAATATGTCTATTATTTGTTTAAATTAGTGGCCTATACAATGGGAAAAAAGACAAGTTTCAGTTATACTCACTGGCTTGGGTGCTGCTTCTGTGGTTTATCAAGACGCAGAACCTTTAACCTGTGTCAGTCCTAAAGGTCAGCAAGGTCAACAAGGTCAAGTGTTTTTTTTATATTGTTCCTATCAATATTAATTTTTGGGAACAAGATCTTTCACAACAATTTGCTGCTTTTTTAAACATTCCTCATATTTCCTCAGCTGCCAAAAATATGATGTTCAAAATGGGCTACAATCCTTTAAACTCATAGCCACCACTCCTATTTAGGTGAAACAGTGACCATTATCTAAAGAAATACTTAGGACTCTAAAAGAGTAAGTCAAAAAACAAATGGCCGAGAGGAATATAAAGCCACGTATTTCTGCGTGGAATTCCCGTCTTTGTCTTGTCTTAAAACTATAAATGTTTACATTCAACCTAAGGAAAAGTTTACAGCCTGGTCTTCCTAATCCTGCCCTTATCCCACAAAGTTAAAAATTAATGGTCATAGATCTCAAAAATTGTTTTTTCTCTATTCCATTACAACCTCAAGATTGTAAAAAGTTTGCCTTTATTATTCCTAAATATAATAATGGACAACCCACTCAAAAATATCAGTAAAAGCTTCTTCCCCAGGGTATACTTAATATCCCTACTATATGTCAAAACTTCGTACATAGGACTTTAAATCCTGTAAAAAAATCAGTTTCCAACTGTGTTAATTTATCATTGTATGGATCTTCTCTGTCCCTGTTTTTAATAATTCTCAGCCACTTTCTCGATATCAATGGAAAGTTTTACCTCAAGGTATGTTAAACAGCCCTACCTTATGTCAAGAATTTGTCCTTTTGCATCATTACAAACTCAGCTTTCTTTCTATTCACTTAATATTGCCCCAGAAAAAATTCAACTGGATTTTCCTATTCAATATTTAGGTTATGCCTTAGGAGCACAAAATATTCGACCTCAAAAAACTCAAACTCGACGTGATCATTTCAAAACATTAAATGACTTTCAAAAGATGCATCCTGTTTTAGGAATATAATATCTTTTTTCTATTCTAGAAGGAGACAGTCACTTGGACAACTCATGCCATTTAACTCCTTTGGCTTTACAGGAACTCCAGCTTGTAGAAGAGCAACTTCAAAAGGCCCATTTATATTATCTCCTTCCCAATGTTCCCCTTTCCTTTTTTTTATTTCATACTTTACATTCTCCCACAGGAATGATTCATCAAACTAATCGGCCACTAGAATGGATCTTTTTGTCCAATAAAATATCTAAACGCTTGGCTACTTATATCGATCGTTTAGCTAAACTGATCATCAGAGGACGACATCGTCGACAACTTTGGGGAGGAGACCCTTCCTTAATTATCTCTCAATTCACTCATAATCAGATTACTTATCTTCTTGCAACTTCTGATTCTTGACAAGTTGCTTGTGCTTCATTTGTTGGTCAATTTTCTACCCAATATCCTAAGTCTCTGATCTTTTCATTTTTTAGACAACATTCTGTGTTGCCTTTCTCACCAATTTCTATATTTCCTGTTCAAGGTCCTACCTTTTTTACTGATGCTAGTAGCAATGGTAAGGCTGGATATTGGAGTGTTCATCAATCTCGAGTTACAGTTTATCCTTATCCCTCGGTGCAACAGGAAGAATTGTTTACTATTTTCATGGTCTTACTTGATTTCCCTACTACTAGTTGTAACATTATTAGTAATTCTTAATACGCCGTTTATATTACTTCTTATATTTCTCAGGCCACTTTACTTCTTTGTGCTACTTCTTCTCTTCAGAAACTCTTTTCTTTGTTATCCTCTACTTTGAGCCAACATCGAGCTCCTTTATTCATCACTCATCTTCGTTCTCATTCTCAACTTTCTGAACCATTAGTTCATGGTAATACTCAGATTGATTTGCTTTTAATCGGCCACCTACATGCTGCAGAACAAAAATATACTCTACATCACACTAATAGTTCTGGCCTTCAACGACGGTTTCATTTAACTCATAAACAAGCTCGTTCTCTTATTCGAGCTTGTCCTTCCTGTGCTCCTTTGAGCATTCCATCCTTCCATCCTGGGGTTAATCCACGAGATGTCCCTTCTTTTGGACGATTAAAGTATGTTCATCATACCATTGATACCTTTTCTCATTTCTGTTATTACTCATCTCTTAGCTTGTTTCGCCATCATGGGCATTCCTCTTATACTTAAAACTAATAATGCCCCTGCTTACGTCTCTCGTAAATTACAAGTTTTCTTACAGCACTACAATATTCAACATGTCTCCGGTATCCCGGGCAACAGTCAAGGTCAAGCCATCATTAAGTGCGCAAATTTAACCTTAAAATCTTAACTGTTTAAAAAAAAAAAAAGGGGGGGGGGGAAATGAGCCCCTCAAAAAACTAGATTTTGAAGGTTCTTTTTAATTTTTTTGATTTTGAAGGTTCTTTTTACTTTAATTTTTTTTGAATCAATGGAGACAATTGCAAGACTCCGCTGTCGTAACCCATCTTTCTTCACCTCCCTCGGTGATAGTCCCCGCTGACAATTTAAAGATTTGGTATCCTAATGAAGAAGGTAAGTATGTTCAAGGGCAAGTTCTAAAACAAGGACGGGGCTATGCTCTTGTCCTTACAGGGAGCAGACCTGAGTGGTTTCCTACAAGATTATTGAAATCCTGTTGAAAAGAAAACTGGATTCAGCATGCATTTCTTCCATTGTTGGATGTGCCTCGGCGGGGGACTTATTTCCCTTAGTGAGGCTTTATATGAATATTGGACTTATATTCCCTTTCCACCCTTGTATCAGGGAGTCGCCTGGGGGGAGGCGGAAATTAAAGTTTTCACCAATGACACTATTTGGATGCCGTCCCCCTATATGGACAAGGACAACACAGAATGGAAAACGGGAATCATAAACAGCACATACCAATTTGGAGTGGAAGGACTTCCAATATGCATGGGAAATAGTCCTCATTGTCTCCAAAAATCGCATGAAGCCTGGGCTGTTCACTATAATCATAGTCATGTGGCTGCTAATACTGTTATTATTGTAACTAGAAGCTTTTAATATAATCATACTGTATATAGTAATGAAACGATTCCTAGTTCTTTACCTTTTTGTCCTATTCCAGAGGTTTCTCCTAATATTGAGGTGCTGGAGTGGCAACAATGTCGGGGAACTAAACCCCGGATTTTATTAGAATACAATGGAATGCAAATAACTGATTGAAGTGTGCACGGTGATTTTCAAATAAAATTTAGTCACATACCTTTGAAATGGCATCGGGTAAATAAAAGTATTGCCGCTAACAGTAATGAAACCTTGGTATGGCGTGAAGGAGGCCTAAGTAGAGAGTCATCTTTGGAAGTTGTTAGCTGCAGGCGATGCCATTAGCACTTTTGTGGGGAATATGTCCCTTAATCTTTCTAACCCGAATAACTCCTTTCATATTCAGTTATATCAAAATACCTCCTGATATATTATTGCTTGTGTCCGTAAGCCCTACCTATTATTAGCGGGGAATTTGACATGGGATAATGATACGGGGATTATTAATTGTACAGATACGTGTACATTTTTGTCTTGCCTCAATCATTCCTGGTGGCACAACTTTACTGGGGATATTTATATCCTCAGGGCTCGTAAGGAAATTTGGCTACCTGTTAAACTTACATGACTGTGGGGGGCATCACCTCTTGAGACTTATATTTGGACTTCTCTCCAGCGAACCCTCCATGCCCTTGGACTTATAATTGCCTCGGTGATGAGCCTTGTCGCCATCGTCTCCACTGCGGCCGTAGCAGGGCTCGCTCTTCATCAAAGCATACAAAATGCTGAATTTGTGCAGCAATGGCACGAACAATCTCACCGGTTATGGCTTCAACAACAAAACATTGATTCTCAACTTGCTGAAAGATTGGACAACATGGAGCAAGCCTTGACATGGCTTGGAGATCAGCTCACTGTACTCAGTACTTGGATAACATTACAATGTGATTGGAACTCCACTCAATTTTGTGTAATGCCAGTGCCTTTTAATATCTCTCAAAATTGGACCGTAATCCGAAAATTATCAATAGGCCATAAAAATATTAGTTTGGACATCCAAGAGCTCACTCAGAACATTTTCGAAGCATTTTGACAACAATTACATGTGTTGTCCGGAACTGTAACCCTTCAGGAGCTGGGTCAATGCCTTGCTGCCTTTAACCCATGGACCCAGATGAAAACATGGATTTCTACAATCTCTGGAAGTATATTGCTTTGGGCACTTGGATTGGGTCTACTTCTTTTGGTGATTCGATGCTCCCTCCGTCGCCTCCAAAAACAAAAGAAAACACAAGAACAAATATGGGCTACCTTTTTAGGATTGAGGCAAAACAAAAAAAAAGGGGGGGGAAATGCAGGGGCCTTTGAAAACAGTATGCTGAGAATAGAGAGGGCTCAAAGACAGTATCTCCAATTGAACTTTTAATGAACTCCCGTAGGCGCCAAGAAGGCGGGCAGATAAGGAAGAGCATAGAAACAAGGAACTGAGTAGAAGTTTACATCTGGGAAAAGAAAGTTGGTTTTGCATTGCATTCTTTCTGCTGACGTGGGGTTTATGGAGTATAAATAAAGTGAGGCAGAGGCTCTGAGTGCGGCCGCCATGTTCTCTGTGTGTCTTTGTCTTTTGTGTGTTCTTTCATTCTCCACCACCCCCGGCACGGACCCCAACAATACATCCCATCAATACCTAGTTTATTAAGAGTTTTTAGCGCCCTTTCCGGTAGTGACGACCTACCCACATGAGAACATGCCTCTCACAAAGGATTTCCTTCATCCCTCCCCAGAAGAGGAAAAGAGGAAACACAAGAAGAAACGCCTGGTGCAGAGCCCCAATTCCTACTTTATGGATGTGAAATGCCCAGGATGCTATAAAATCACCACGGTCTTTAGCCATGCACAAACAGTAGTTTTGTGTGTTGGCTGCTCCACTGTCCTCTGCCAGCCTACAGGAGGAAAAGCAAGGCTTACAGAAGGATGTTCCTTTAGAAGGAAGCAGCACTAAAAGCACTCTGAATCAACATGAGTGGGAAACCATCTCAATAAATACATTTTAGATTAAAAAAAAAAATTTTAGCATAAAGTGCTGTTGAATTTTGTCGAAGGCATTTTCTGCATCTATTGAGATAATCATGTGGTTTTTGTCTTTGGTTCTGTTTATATGATGGATTATGTTTATTGATTTGCGTATGTTGAACCAGCCTTGCAACCCAGGGATGAAGCCCACTTGATCATGGTGGATAAGCTTTCTGATGTGCTGCTGGATTCGGTTTGCCAGTATTTTATTGAGGATTTTTGCATCGAAGTTCATCAGGGATATTGGTCTAAAATTCTCTTTTTTTGCTGTGTCTCTGCCAGGCTTTGGTATCAGTATGATGCTGGCCTCATAAAATGAGTTAGGGAGGATTCCCTCTTTTTCTATTGATTGGAATAGTTTCAGAAGGAATGGTACCAGCTCCTCTTTATAACTCTGGTAGAATTCAGCTATGAATCCCATCTGGTCCTGGACTTTTTTTGGTTGGTAGGCTATTAATTATTGCCTCAATTTCAGGGGCAGTTATTGGTCTATTCAGGGATTCAACTTCTTCCTGGTTTAGCCTTGGGAGGGTGTATGTGTCCAGGAATTTATCTATTTCTTCTAGATTTTCTAGTTTATTTGTGTAGAGGTGTTTATAGTATTCTCTGATGGTACTTTGTATTTCTGTGGAATCAGTGGTGATATCCCTCTCTTATTAGTCTTACTAGCAGTCTATCAATTTTGTTGATCTTTTCAAAAAACCAGCTCCTGGATTCACTGATTTTTTTTTGAAGGGTTTTTTTTGTGTCTCTATCTCCTTCAGTTCTGCTCTGATCTTAGTTATTTTTTGCCTTCTGCTAGATTTTGAATGTGTTTGCTCTTGCTTTTCTAGTTCTTTAACTGTGATGTTAGGGTGTCAATTTTAGATCTTTCCAGCTTTCTCTTGTGGGCATTTAGTGCTATAAATTTCCCTCTACACACTGCTTCAAATGTATCCCAGAGATTCTGATATGTTGTGTCTTTGTTCTCATTGGTTTCAAAGAACATCCTTATTTCTGCCTTCATTTCATTATGTACCCAGTAGTCATTCAGCAGCAGGTTATTCAGTTTCCATGTAGTTGAGTGGTTTTGAGTGAGTTTCTTAGTCCTGAGTTCTAGTTTGATTGTGCTGTGGTCTGAGAGACAGTTTGTTATAATTTCTGTTCTTTTACATTTGCTGAGGAGTGCTTTACTTCCAACAACATGGTCAATTTCGGAATAAGTGTGATGTGATGCTGAGAAGAATATATATTCTGTTGATTTGGGGTGGATAGTTCTGTAGATGTCTATTAGGTCCGCCTGGTGCAGAGCTGAGTTCAAGTCCTGGATATCCTTGCTAACTTTCTGTCTCGTTGATCCAGTGTTGACGGTCAGGTGTTAAAGTCTCCCCTAATTATTGTGTGGGAGTCTAAGTCTCTTTGTAGGTCTCTAAGGACTTGCTTTATGAATGTGGGTGCTCCTATATTGGGTGCATATATATTTAGGATAGTTAGCTCTTCTTGTTGAACCGATCCCTTTACCATTATGTAATGGCCTTCTCTGTCTATTTTGATCTTTGTTGGTTTAAAGTCTGTTTTATCAGAGACTAGGATTGCAACCCCTGCTTTTCTTTTGTTTTCCATTTGCTTGGTAGATCTTCCTCCATCCCTTTATTTTGAGCCTATGTGTGTTGTGCACATGAGATGGGTCTCCTGAATACAGCACACTGATGGGTCTTGACTTTGTTCAATTTGCTTGTTTGTGTCTTTTAATTGGGGCATTTAGCCCATTTACTTTTAAGGTTAATGTTGTTATGTGTGAATTGATCCTGTTTTTATGATGTTAGCTGGTTATTTTGCTCGTTAGTTGATGCAGTTTCTTCCTAGCATCAATGGTCTTTACAATTTGGCATGTTTTTGCAGTGGCTGATACCGGTTGTTCCTTTCCATGTTTAGTGCTTCCTTCAGGAGCTCTTGTCTGGTGGTGACAAAATCTCTAAGCATTTGCTTATCTGTAAAGGATTTTATTTCACCTTCACTTATGAAGCTGTCTGGCTGGATATGAAATTCTGGGTTGAAAATTCTTTTAAGAATGTTGAATATTGGCCCCCACTCTCTTCTGGTTTGTAGAGTTTCTGCAAAGAGATCCGCTGTTAGTCTGATGGGCTTCCCTTTGTGGGTAACCTGACCTCTCTCTCTGGTTGTCCTTAACATTTTTTTCCTTCATTTCAACTTTGGTGAATCTGACAATTATGTGTCTTGGAGTTGCTCTTCTAGAGGAGTATCTTTGTGGTGTTCTCTGTATTACCTTAATTTGAATGTTGGCCTGCTTTGCTAGGTTGGGGAAGTTCTCCTGGATAATATCCTGAAGAGTGTTTTCCAACTTAGTTCTATTCTCCCTGTCACTTTCAGGTACACCAATCAGACGTAGATTTGGTCTTTTCACATAGTCCCATATTTCTTGGAGCCTTTGTTCGTTTCTTTTCACTCTTTTTTCTCTAACCTTCTCTTCTCATTTCATGTCATTCATTTGATCTCCGATCACTGATACTTTCTTCCACTTGATCAAATTGGCTACTGCAGCTTGTGCATGACACGGTTTTCAGCTCCATCAGGTCATTTAAGGCCTTCTTTACGCTGTTTATTCTAGTTAGCCATTCGTCTAATCTTTTTTCAACGTTTTCAGCTTGTGATGGGTTCAAACATTCTCCTTTAGCTTGGAGAAGTTTGTTATTACTGATCATCTGAAGCCTTCTCTCAGCTCGACAAAGTCATTCTCTGTCCAGCTTTGTTCCATTGTTGGCAAGGAGCTGTGTTCCTTTGGAGGAGAAGACGTGCTCTGATTTTTAGAATTTTTAGCTTTTCTGCTCTGGTTTCTCCCCATCTTTGTGGTTTTATCTACCTTTGGTCTTTGATGATGGTGACGTACAGTTGGGGTTTTGGTCCATTCCAGACCCTGTTTGCCTGGGTATCACCAGTGGAGGCTGCAGAACAGCAAATATTGCAGAACGGCAAATGTTGCTGCCTGATCCTTCCTCTGGAAGCTTCGTGTCAGAGGGACACCCAGCCATATGAGGTGTCAGTTGGCCCCTACTGGGAGGTGTCTCCCAGTTAGGCTACCTAAGGGTCAGGGACCCACTTGAGGAGATAGTCTGTCCATTCTCAGATCTTAAACTCCATGCTGGGAGATCCAGTACTCTCTTCAAAGCTGTCAGACAGGGATGTTTAAGTCTGCAGAAGTTTCTACTGCCTTTTGTTCCACTATGCCTTGCCCCCAGAGGTGGGAGTCTACAGAGGCAGGTAGGCCTCCTTGAGCTGTGGTGGACTCCACCATGTTCGAGCTTCCCAGTCACTTTGTTTACCTACTCAAGCCTGGGCAATGGTGGATGCCCCTTCCCCAGCCTTGCAGTTTGATCTCAGACTGCTGTGCTAGCAGTGAGCGAGGCTCCATGGGCATAGGACCCTCTGAGCCAGGCGTGGGATATAATCTCCTGGTGTGCCATTTGCTAAGACCATTGGAAAAGTGCAGTATTAGTGTGGGAGTGTCCCAATTTTCCAGGTACCATCTGTCACAGCTTCCCTTGGCTAGGAAAGGGAATTCCCTGACCCCTTGCGCTTCCCAGGTAAGATGATGCCCCGCCCTGCTTCCACTCACTCTCCATGGGCTGTACCCACTGTCCAACAAGCTCCAGTGAGATGAACCCGATATCTCAGTTGGAAATGCAGCAATCACCCATCTTCTGCGTCACTCACACTGGGAGCTGTAGACTGCAGCTGTTCCTATTGGGCCATCTTGGAACCTCCCTTAAATCCAGAGTCATTTATTTTAACTGCACACTTGGGAATAAAACACATCTTGGGCTATAGGCCAAGAACTTTCAGAGAAGATAACTTACAAATTGTGGGAAGACCTGGTATAGAAACATTTACCCCTATGCCTTAAGGAGTAATTCTATCTTTCACTGCTAATTCCAACTATTAACTTGGAACTACAGAAATATAACAAGTCATTATACCACAAAACATCTTGTTATTTCTATTTTAGATTCAGGGAATACACATGCAGATTGGTAGCATAGGTATACTGCATGGTGTTGAAGTTTGGACACTTAACTATCCCATTGCCCAAGCAATGTACACTACACTTGATAGGTAGTTTTTCAATGCTTGTCTCCCTTTCTTCTTCCATCTTTTTAGAATTCCCAGTGTTTGCTGTTTTCATCTTTGCTTCCATGTGCACCCAATGTTTACCTCCCACATATAAGTGAGAACATGTGTTGTTTTACTGATCTGTTAAGTTGCTTACATTAATGGCCTTCTGCTGCATTCATGTTGCCACAAAGGACATTACTTCATTCTTTTCTGTGACTGCATAGAATTGCAGGCTGTATAAGTACCTCATTTTTCTTATCCAATCTAAGATTTATAGGCACCCATTTCTCCTGAAGTCAGGATGAAGTTGAAACAGATACCTGTTTCTCCACAACTTCAACATGTTAATTTTTGACTTGCCATAGCAGACATTCTAACTGGTGTGAAATTGTATCACATTGTCGTTTTGATTTACATCTCTGATGATTAGGGATGTTAAGCATTTTTTGAATGTTTATTGGCAACTCATGTCTTCCTTTGAGAAGTGTTGATATTTTCTGCTTTGTCAAATTAAATTTCTTATAGATTCGATATATTAATCACTGGTATGCACTTTGCAAATATTTTATTTCATATTGTAGGGTATCTGTTTCCTTTGTTGATAGTTTCTTTGGCTGTGCAGAAGCTCTTTAGTTTAATTAGATGCGAATTTTTGAATTTTATTTTTCACACTCACTTTTAAGATGTTATTCATAAATTCATCCCAGAGGCCAGTGTCTAGAACAGTGCTTCCTAAATGTTCTCCTAGGATTTGTGTACCTTGAAGACTCACAGATAAGTCTTTAATCTATCTTGACTTATATTTTCTGTATGGAAAGAGGTAGGGGTCCACTTTTTTCTGCATATGACTAACCAGTTTCGCCAGTACCATTTATTATTATTACTTTTGAGACAAAGTCTCACTCTGTCACCCAGGCTGGAGTGCAGTGGCGCCATCTTGGCTCACTGCAACCTCCGCCTCCCAAGTAGCTGGGACTACAAGTGCCTGCCACCATGCCTGGCTAATTTTTGTATTTTTAGTAGATGGGGTATCACCATGTTGGCCAGGCTGGTCTTCAACTCCTGACCTCGTGATCCGCCAGCCTCAGCCTCCCAAAGTGTTGGGATTACAGGCATGAGCCACTGCGTCTAACCCCCATTTATTAAATAGGGAGTTATTTTCCCTTTGTTAATTTCTGTGGGCTTTGTGAAAATTAACTTGATTGTAAAAGTGTAGCTTTATTTCAGGGTTTTCTCTTCTTCTCCATTGATCTATATGTATATTTTCACATCAGAATCATATACTGGTTACTGTAGCTTGTAGTACAATTTTAAATCAGGTAATACAAAGTCTCTCTTTT